>NC_047109.1:108851996-109034496 GCF_902500255.1 Thalassophryne amazonica
TGTGAGTCAACTTTTATTGCGAAGGTTGTGGCAGGAGGTTTGGTTTAAAAGCGTGTTTTCCCGTTACAGAGCGCGTAAACCTTTATCTGAAGTCCTCTGTTGGTGGGTTATTTAGTCAGAGTTGAGGATTGCTAGAGAGGTGGTGTTAGTGGGGTTACCGTGGGCAAAGAAGAAAGAAAGAAAGAAAGAGGCAATAGCAATTCTTTTTTTCTTTTGAAATTCCAAATTTAAAGTTGCTCCAGGTTGGACTCCAGCATGTCACAGACACCCTCCGGATTCACATACCCAAAACCTCAGCAGGTGAGTAACCCGCCTAAAAACAACACATAAAATAAATAAATAAATAAATAAATACAAGAGATAAGTATGTCAAATTGTCTGGTGAGAAAGTGACTATAATTTCATTTATTTATTTGTACCCTTCAGGGGGATAAATTCTAAATTGTTTCCAGACAGTAAAATTTTTTTTTATCACATTAGCAATATCATGCCCTGAATCCCTAATTTAAATGCTGAGGAATAAAATTCTAGTCATCATGAAAATTCTTTTCATGATAAAACCGAAAGGGTGTACAGCTTAAAAGAACAACTTACAGTTAATTTACCTCTTTGATAAATGAGTACTCCGGAGCTTTCAGCCTTCATACATCATTAAGTCCACATGTATGCTTAAACTCATCTGTGTTTTTAGTCTGATGTCACAATGAACTTTTCAGTTTTCTTTATTATTTTGTTGACGCACTGTTATGAGGCAGTGGTGTGCGTCAGTGCATCAAAAGGTCTCTGTACACCCATAAGCCTCGACAGCCCCTTTAACAAGCACTTAAACAGAATTTAGTAGAATTTTATTGCTTCCAAATGAAGAATTGCACAAGTAAGATCATATAAAACATAGTAAAAAAAATACACAGAACCCCAACAGACTTTTCCATTCTGAACTGGGACGTCGGTATTCACAAGCTGTGATCCGAACTTAAAGTTAAAGCCGGTAACCTGGTTATAGGCGGTATGTTGCCCATCATGAGAAAAATCACCTGCCTGAATTTTTATTTTAAACAAAATTGCTTTATGACATCACAAAGATTGGATTGGTCATCTGAATGGCAGATGTACGAATATAATTACAGGACTCTGAGTGCCTTTATAACATGTTGGTCTATAACCTTCAGAATACTACTTTTCTGCCAAGAATTCTGTGATTACTTCATCAACTGAATCTATGACTTACATGATGTGTGTGTGTGTGTGTGTTTTCTTTAACTGTAAACACAATTCCCGTGGGGATCTGGATTCCAGCAGCAGTATGAGGGTGCCTCCTATGGACAACAACAGCCATACACTGTGGGTGCTGGACATCAGCCAGTTATGGTTGGTGTCCAGCCCACTGTCTATGTGACACAGAGACCCCTGGGTAACCCGGCCAACGACTACCTGGGCTACTCCATCTTCACCATGCTGTGCTGCTGTCTGCCCCTGGGAATTGCTGCCCTCATCTACTCCATTTCAGTGAGTTATTTTCACTTAATTACAGACTATGGTTATCTTATGGTTAAGATTTCATCTTGAGTTTTCCCTAACATTTTGTTTGCTGCCTTTAAAAGTATGTATGTATTAGAGGAGGAACATTAAAAAGCACCCCCCCCCCCCAGCAAAAAAAAAAAGAAAAAAGACAATATTTTACTTACCAAACCATGTGCTGTAGAGTTGTGCATTTCTCTTTTAAAAAACAATCTGATACACCTCTATATACATGGGCTAAAATATGATTCAGGGGCAACACTTATTATGGAATGATTCTTTGTGATATGATGACCTTTACGTAACCATCACATAACAGCTTAACCCAAATGGTGTATCACATTAAAACTGAGCCATCGACCAGTTTCTGGTACATTTAAATCACTTCAGAGGTTCTTGTATTGATGTCGTCACGTCTTCAACTTTGAAGACAACTTCTAATTCACACTGATGAATTGCTACACCCCTAATCAGCTGTGAAATTCAATTTCAATTTATTTCAATTTCAATTTATTTTCATTTATATATAGTGCCAACTCACAACAAAATTGCCTCAAGGCGCTTCACACAAGTAAGGTCTAACCTTACCAACCCCCAGAGCAACAGTGGTAAAGAAAAACTCCTTCTGAGGAAGAAACCTCACGCAGACCAGACACAAAGGGGTGACCCTCTGCTTGGGCCATGCGACTGACACAAATTACAAAACAATTCACAAAATGAACATACAGGAAATGTTGCCGGTGCACAGGACAAGAGGGTTTCCAGAACAGATACCACACCCACCTCTGGATGGAGCCACACCTCAAACAGAGAGAAAAGGAAGAAAAAAAAAACAGAATCAAGCATCAGAGAGCCAACAAATATAGTATAATTTGTCAGCATTAAGCAACAAGAAAAACAAAAGAAATACTAAAATGATTGCTGGCCACTAGCCCTAAGCTTCACTACAAGACCCAGAATTTAAATAACATTGAGGCCGCAGCACGCTCCGCTTCCTAATAAAATCTATTAAAAGAGTAAAAAGCATAGTAATATACTATGCTGTGAACCATTAAAAATCTGAGTTGTGCAACACACTGAGTCTATGAATTATATTGCCACATTCAGATGTTGGTTTTTAACAACAAAACATACTGTCAATGTTCAGGATCTGGAAACTGTAGCTCCTCAAGTCAGTTATTGACCAGTTCAATTGACATTATAAATTTTTTTAATTTTGTATGTTTTGTTCTATACCCACATGAGGAAACCTAACAGCAATGTACTGTGATTTGTACTGAAGCATTGGGTGGGTGGGTATGTTACACCTCTAGTATGTATATGCACATACAGATAAGAGTAAACCTTGAGTGAACTTTATGTCAGAGTGTTTGCAGATGATGAACATGTTTCTGTGACACGTCTGCAGCAGCACATGACTATCTGGTTGTTGTACATATTCAGCAAATACTCCCTTTTCCTGTTGAAAATGATAGTCTGGAGATGTGCGTTTCACAGTGTCACTGTGTGTGAAGCTACTGTTTGCATGGCTGTTGCTTTTATGGGTTTCTCTTCTTATCAGTCATGTCTGCTACAGTATAGTAGGGCTCAGGACATTTACTGGGCAAACATGAACAAAGTCCATGATGGAGGCCAGCAATTTTTAATTTATAATTCATGGCCAACAGGATAGGTATTTACAAATGGAACACAGGCTGTTATTCAACCATTAATCTTATTTGAGTTTCACCCACCACCCACAAACACACACCTTTTAAAAAAAATGTTACTGGCTGACATCCATTAAAAATTGACCCATTGTTTCACACACAACTTCAGCCTTTTAAGTTTTCGACACATAGAGATAACGTGATAAACCTGCATTCAAAGATTCAAGATTCAAACAACTTTATTGATCCCTAAAAGGGCAATTCATCCTCACATCCAATTACCTCAAACAAAAACACAGCAATTAATCCACAATTATTACTAGTTGAACGTAATAATGGCACACATCAGAATTAAAACAACCGCACATATACATTTGATTCGTTTATGTATGCTAAGCTTTGAAACAGTGTGTCATCCAAATTGAGGCAATGAGTGTGTAGGAGGCTGCAGCAGCATTTCCGCCGCGCGGCTGAGCTCACGGGGAGTGGCAGAGTGGAGGCCGGGGTGGGGACAGAAACACAAGGGGGGGGAAGGGTTGGGGGTTGCGTGCGTCATGTGCAGTGACGCACATGACTCTAATCTAACCACTTTTTTTTTTTAGTAACGAGTAATCTAACGCGTTAATCTTTCCAAATCAGTAATCAGATTAAAGTTACTTCTCCAAGTCACTGTGTGTTACTGTTATTTTTGCATTGTGGGTCGATAGCAGCATTAAACTTGGTCCATGGGCAGGGGGTCGGGGTTCGACTGAACTGCCCACTTTCAGCAAGCTGTGATCTTTTCATCCGCGGTTTTCTGCAGCAGCTACGACTCGTCCTCACCTCTTAAAGCGCGGTGACAACAGCACACCTGTACTGAGCTTTACAAAGACATTTTTATGTTTTTTTTCTCCTTTATTTAGAATTCTGAGCTGCTCCGTATCTGCTCGTTAAAAACAGCTGATCCTCCGCGACGCGTCAACAACTAACACTATTTTCCACTCAAATGCACCTAAACTCTCTTTCTGAGGACCACATGATGTGAAAACGCAATAAAACTTTCTTACCTGTAAATCTGGTCATGTTTTCTGCATAAATAAATGTTATCCATTCTTTGTGCTCAAACACCAAAGCAGGGGCAAATCCAGCTGGAATGGGGGCGAGGGGCAGGGATGTGCCCCCCCACAACACCCCTAGATTAAAGGTCCAGTTTTGAAGCCTTTTTTTTACTACAACTACTAATACTACTTATAATAATAATAATTTTGACAAGTAAAATGTTTAGAGAGAATTTAAATGTTAGAAAAATGTGAGAAAGAATTTAATAGTTACATTTATAAACAATGTAGGTTACAAATGGCAAGTTTTACTGTTACAGTGCTGTCAACAGTTAAATATGAGGTCAAGAAAGAGGTCTTTATTTTACTTTTTATAAAACAAATATTTATTTTCATTGAAGTCAAGAAAGGGTGACTATAAAGTGAGTTTTGGCAAAACCAGTATCATTGTCATGTTGAGGTGGCAGAGGGTTGTTGTCAGCAGCTGGGGAAAGTAACTAAAAAAGTAACTAGTAATCTAACTTAGTTACTTTTACAATTGAGTAATCAGTAAAGTAACTAAGTTACTTTTTCAAGGAGTAATCAGTAACTGTATTACTTTTTCAAAGTAACTGTGGCAACACTGGTTGCATGTGCAGATGAGTTCATATCAGTCTCTGTCTGTGTATGCATCGAGTCTGGAGTGGCTTTGATGACCACAGACCGTAGGGGACGGCAAATGAAAAGGAACCAGATGCTTCAACAAGTCTGCTGGAATCCTTCTGGAGGAAAACAAACGGGGCATTTTGTCCTTGGTAGCTGATGAGGCTGCCATGTTAGGGTTAGGCAGAGAAGCACAGAGTTCCAGTACAGCCTCTCTTTAACCGTCCAGATCCAATTGTGAATATTCACTGGTCTCCAACATCAGTTCCTTTGCAGGGCAGACATTTGCTCTGAGATGATTTCCAATTTGCGTTTAAGTTGAAGAGTTAACACAGTCTGAGATTGTGCCGCCTTGTCCACCTCATTAATCATGAGGTGGGCAAGGCGGTCCACCTCCAGGAATACATGTTGTATACCTGGACTCCTAATTCCAAATGATGATACCATTTCAGGAAACATCTATCTTGTCATATTTTATACACTATTTAATAGACATTGGCCAAATTTAAATAATTCTCTGGTGTTCCACAAATTTTAATTTAATAATAATAATAATAATTAATTTTAATATTAAAATTCATTTTAATAATTAATTTAAATGTTTTATATATATATATATATATATATATATATATATATATATATATATATATAACATTTAAATTAATTATAGGTTATTCTTATTTATTATTACTCTGTTAGGCAAATGCATTTAAGGCACAGAAATGCTTTAAAACGCATCATTTGACAAAGTTGTCCAGACAGTTAGCAGCACAGTTTAAAGCACAGACATCTACTAACACAGTGGATTACCAAATATTTCTTTGGTATCTCATGTTATCCCTCATATAATTAGGTATTATAGTTTAGTTTGGACTGGATCTTGTTTTGACACTTGGAATGAAAGCTTCGAAGCGTGCTTCATGCTAGAAAACCCACTGGTTAGCAGCACAGTTAAAAGCAGACGTCTCCTAACATAGTGGATTACCACGTTACCTTGATATTGAACCTTATCAGTTCATAACAAGGTCTTGGATAGTCAAGGTACTAAGGTAGCTTAGTTTGGACGATCCAATAAACAAATTTGAGTGTGTGGGGGAGGGGGGGTATGCAAGATGAGAGGACCACTGCCGTTTTTTATTGCCACTTTAATTGGGAATCAATAAGCGTCCTTGGACAATCTCAGTTGACATTGGTTATGTGTGTGGCATTGTTACAAAGTGCTTTGATATTCTGATGGAGAAGTGTTATATAACTGCAGTCTGTGGGTGTGAATTTCACCTAAAAGCACATGATCAAGCTCAGGATTAAAACAACAACAAAAAAATTGATTTGGCTTCTGCATCTACCAGCCCCACACTATCCTTCTATTGTTGGATTAATTATATTCTCATACATATGTTATTGTCACCTTTGTTCCAAATTAGCTCGTCTACAGAAATTAATTTTCTTACATGTACCAAAGTTTGCAATTACTGGTGCAATAATAGCACCTTACTGTAGCAACACTGAGTGGAGGGAAAAGGGAAGAAGCTGACGTGACGTTTAAATAATTGCGCACAAAAAGAAACGTAAGGAAAATAATTTAGCTTCAGTTTTCAAGGGAACATTTTTTTTATTCTCCTCAAATCTTTTTATCTGGGTTCATTTGCCTCCCAAACCATTGTTCATGCCTTTTTTAAATTGCAGATAATCCAGCAGGAGTGCACCTTTAATCGCCCATACCTCAAATATTGCAGGGAATAGGAGGTAAAAACATTAAAATTTGAATTCTCCACCTTGAAAACTATAAGAATAAACAAACGTTTAGTTCTCGTTGGTGTGCCATGAAAATGTGTTTTTACGATGCACTTTCTGGGTCATGTGGAAGAGGCTAAAACGAGGACAGCTCGGTTTACTGGCCCTTATAAAATCAATGAAACTTACTGGAAAAAGGCTTGGCTGTTGATAAAAGTGTGTGTCATTTACCCACTTTACAGTACATGTAAATCTTATCAGTGTCTCGTTATGGTCATATGGCCATAAATTAACTTTGACCTTGACAGTTTCACAGAACTTTTGTTCCAGGCAGCATGGTGGCCAAGCAATTAGTGCACTTGTTGCCAGAACAGGATGTACCCAGTGCAAAAAAACATGTGTCCATTCTTCATGCAGTGTGGAGTGGTGACTCCAGGGAGAAGCCAAATAAACTTACTTACTCTTCTCGGTCATCCATGTCGGGGTGTATTTAGAAGAAGTTTGGCCTCTCATGTGACAGACGTGTGTTCTGATTATTGAGGAATTCCAGGTGTTATCTTCTGTGGAATCATTGAAACTTTTATAGTACAAGTCATTAGAAGAATTGCAATTTTCCCTTGTAGATACTCATATGGACCCAAAATGGCAACATCTAAGAAGGAATCATTGTAGAGCGTTAGCCCTCGAGTGCAGCAGTGATGTGGTAATGCGTGTTTGAATGTTTGAGCTGCCACAGACTGTTACTGACTGATACCACGTACTGTATCAGCGTGGTGGATTGGAAAAACGGCACGAACGGCGCTTAGCGACATTATGCAAACTATGACAATTGGGGTTTATTGGTGTTATAAAAGCAATGCCACGTACTTCCACAAACAGGCCAGCATAGTTTGCAAGCAGTTGTGTGACAAATGCATTCTCCTTCCTGAACATGTTCCTCATGCATTGACCAAGCTAGTAGGGTAGCAAAGTTAAACGGGTGATTCACCAAAACCAGCTACCTTGGCTATTCATCATGTAGGTGGCTTTAAAAGGGACTTGTTGAGCTTGTTATTAAGCATAAAATGAATGTTGTTATGATTTTACTCTGTTCCATCTGCATCCCGTCTCTCTTTTTCAGACTCGGGATGCCAACAGTGCAGGTGACCAGGCAAAGGCGGAGAGTAGCAGCAGGACGGCAAGGATTTTAAACCATGTGGCCCTGGGAATCGGCCTCACCGTCATCATCATTGCTATTATTCTGATTATAATTGGGGCAACTACAGCTGGAGCTGTTTAACCGCTTGAAAACCTAAATCATAGTTCCAAATCCTTCTGAGGAATTTATTTCAGGCAATGAAACCACAACATGAAATTAAAATGCATCAGATGATTTTTATTGGACATTTGTTATCCATAAAGCATTTTATTGGCCCCTGCAAACTTAAATTTTGTTAGTTACATCGCTGCAAGAAGCCATGTCTTGTGTGTAGTTCGACAATACAAGTTAATTTATAGCTCGAGGGACACTTCATAGACTGCATGCTTCCACCATGGCACAACAAATTACCCTAAAGTGCATTTCCAAAACATCCATATTTTTTGAGGAACCTTATTCAGTGAGCAGTACATATTGGAAAAATACTCTTTGAACATGGGTGTTGGCCAAGTGGTTAGTGCGCTTGGTTTCAGTGCAAAAGGTTCCCAGTTCAAGCCTCACCCCTGCCACATTTCTCCATGTGGAGATGCGCCAGGAAGGCATAAAATCCCACATCCAGATCCACCTTGGAGTGAAAAACTAGGGAGCAGCCTAAAGGACTTACCTACTATTACAAATGAACTTACAGCTGTTACAACTACTGATATTAGAGATAAACTAACAGTATATCTGATGAAGCAATTGATGCCCCCCCTGAATTTGTTGATTGTAACACTGTTTTGTGTGTCATTATGGTTCAAACCCTACCATATCTCATGGCCAACCCAATCTCATGAGTTTTTTCGTGCTCCTGTCATGAAGTGATTCAAATTTTCGTGACAATTTTTTTAAAACTTAATATTACTAACCCTAAACTTAACCATAACCTAACCCTAGCCATAACCCCCGAGACATCATGAACCAATAGATTAATGTATATTCCATGATTCTGAATCTCGACATGCCATGAGCTCCCATATCTAATGGCATGTCGTGATTCAGCATCACGAAATATACATTAATCTATTGGTTTGCGATATTGTCAAGAAAAGTGCAAATTTTTTTGTAATGGGAGCACAAATTTATTCTAATACATTAGTGACGGCTGCGCAAAATGAAAAGTGATGCGGGAGAGGGGGGTCTGGGGGGGAGTTATGGTTAGGGGAAGGAGTAGGTTTAGGTTATGGTTAAGGTTAGGGTTAGTAAGAGTAAGTTTAAAAAAAAACCTGTCACAAAAATTTGAATCATTTCGTGACGGGAGCATGAAAAAACTCATGAGACTGGGTTGTTCAAACCAGTACTAAGGTAGAGGACGGAGTGTGCAAATGTGGAAAACTCCAAAAACAGACATGGATCAAATTGAAATTCTATTATACAGCAACACTTCCAGAAGTGCACAAAGCTGAAGCACTGTCTAACTTTCCAAACCTTTAGTGAATTTCTGAGAAATTAACACTGGAGCTTTAATATGACACCTAACGTGAAAGTTGTTTGAATGGTTTTTGAAACAACTGAGACACATCAGCTTTGAGCTTCTTTCTGAATCCGGAAACATGCAGCCCCCTTTTGGAAGTGGCTTTCTGTTTCAGTAATTCCCAATATTCCAAGAATATCCGCTTTTGCATACTGTGCAAAACAGTTATTTCAAAAGTTGTCACTGTCACGCTGTCATTATTTCTCATGTAAAATGTCTGTATTTTCTTTTCATGATCAAAGCTGTGATCAGAAGACTATATTTTATACTTGATTTATTTTCAAATAAAATTGAAAGCATACAGAGTGGGAAAACCATTATTTCTTGTTACTTTAATTTACAACATACAGATGTTTGAGTTCTGAAGGTTATGTAATTTAACTTTAGGTGTACATTAATGTGTTGTTCTACCTACCTGTCCAGGGATGACAAGCAGGAAAACAGTAGATTCATAAAACCTGGTGCAAAAACCTCACCTTGTTTTATACAACATCACTGATTTATTGTGCCCTGTCCCTGTGCAAATAAAAATGACCTTTAATGACAATATGCAGAAAAAACCACATCTTCCAAATAATGTGATTGTGTTTTGCCACTTGCAGAGGTGGGGCGAAGTCACCAGCAAGTCACTCTCAAGTCATCAATATGCAAGTCCCAAGTGAAGTCTCAAGTCATAATGACCACCAATTGCTTGCAAGTTGACTTGAGACTTGATTTGACCCTTGCAGATTGAAGACTTGAAAATGATCTTGACAGTGACTTCGTCCCACCTCTGGTCACTTGTGGCTGTTTTAAACTGCAAACCTAAAATATTTAATTTCATTGTGAAAAAGCAGATTCTATTTCAAAGATTACTGAATGAAACAGTGCAACGCTGTTATAAAAAAGTGAAAAATATCACTATAACAAGAAAGGTTTTCTGTAGGAGTTACTATAGCTGAATATAAAGGTCAACATGAAACTGAATACAAGGCTGAAAACCAAGCCAATTTGATTAAAAACAATCTGTATCAGTGAACATAAAACCGTCTGGATATTGGGATCAGTGAAATTAAATATAAAGCCAACCAAATACAAAGCTAACGGGAAAATTGGCAGGATCTAAAATCTAATTAAATACAAAGTTCACACAATATAAAGTTAACTGGATGTTCATACAAAGCTGATGTTATCCAAAAATGAACTAAACATAAAACTAACTAACATGTTTAACTGTCTATATGTGGCCCTGCGACAGACTGGCGTCTAGTCCAGGGTGTACCACACCTCACGCCCCATGACTGCAGGGAGAGGATCCAGCCCCCGTGACCCTTAACTGGAGTAAGCGGGTATACAAAATGGATGGATGGGTAAAACTAACTGATAGAGAAGCTCTGAAAAGTTAATTAGACCAGGTTTGCTGAATAAAAACTAAACTGAAAAGAAAACTAAGTATTAAGCCAACTGAAAACTTAGCAAAATGTAAAAACTATAATAAAAAGTTAGAATAAATGCACTCTCTACACATCACAATATAAATGTACAAGCAAATACCAGCTGAAATCTATCAGTAATTAGAAAGCAATCCTGCCTCTTGTCAGTGCAAATTAATATCAGATAGTTCAGTCCCAACTGATGGCCTATAAAAAGGTGTCTCAAGAAAGTGAAACATTTCATGATGGGTAAAAGCAAAGAGCTCTCTCAAAATCTTCACAAGCTTATTATTGCAAAACATACTGATGCCACTGGTTGCAGAAGGATTTCTAAATTTTGGATGCTCCAGTGAGCATTGTTGGTATCATAATCTGGAAGTGGAAAGAACATCATTTAACCATAAACCGGCCAAGACTAGGTGATCCTCACAAGATTACTGACAGAGGACTGAAAAGAATGATCAGAAGAGTTGTCCAAGAGCCAAGGACCTCTTCAGAAAAACCTGGAATTAGCAAGTACAATTGTTTCAAAGGAAATAATAAATAATGCAATCAGCTGCCGTGACCTGTATGCACGCTCACCATGCAAGACTTCATTGCTGAAGAAAAAGCATGTTGAAGCTCATTTAAAGTTTGTTGCACAACATTTAGACAAGGTTGTGAAATATTGGGAGAATACTGTGTAGTCATCAGATGAGACCAAAATTGAACTTTTTGGATGCTGTAATACACACCATAAATGTCACTGCACATCACCCAAAAAACACCACACCAACAGTGAAGTTTGGAACATCTCAGTGTGGGGCTGTTTTTCAGCAGACAACACTGGCAAACTTCATATACAGTTGTTTGCAAAGGTTTGGGCACCCCTGATGATTTCCATGATTTTCCTTTATAAATCATTGGTTGTTTGGATCAGCAATTTCAGTTAAATATATCATATAGCAGACAAACACAATGATATTTGAGAAGTGAAATGAAGCTTCTAGGATTTACAGAAAGTGTGCAATAATTCTTTAAACAAAATTAGGCAGATGCATAAATTTGGGCACCCCAACAGAAAAAAATACATCAGTATTTAGTAGATCCTCCATTTGCAGAAATAACAGCCTCTATAGCTTCCAATGAGAGTCTGGATTCTGGTTGAAGGTATTTTGGACCATTCTTCTTTACAAAACATCTCAGGTTTGTTGGTTTCCCAGCATGGACAGCCCACTTAAAATCACACCACAGATTTTCAATAATATTCAGGTCTGGGAACTGAGATGGCCATTTAGAACGTTGTACTTGTTCCTCTGCATGAATGCCTTAGTAAATTTTGAGCAGTGTTTAGGGTCGTCTTGTTGAAAGATCCAGCCCCAGTGCAACTTCAACTTTGTCACTGATTCATGAACATTGTTCTCAAGAATCTGCTGATATTGACTGGAATCCATGTGACCCTCAACTTTAACAAGATTCCCAGTACCTGCACTGGCCACACAGCCCCACAGCATGATGAAACTTCCTCCAAATTTTACTGTAGGTAGCAGGTGTTTTTCTTGGAATGCTGTGTTCTTTTTCTGTCCAAATAACTCAATTTTAGTTTCATCAGTACACAGCACCTTATTCCAAAATGAAGCTGGTTGTCCAAATGTGCTTTAGCATACCTCAAGTGACTCTGTTTGTGGCGTGTATGCAGAAAAGGCTTCCTCTGAATTACAGCATCTCCTTGTGCAAAGTGCATTGTGTAGTTGAACAATGAACAGAGACAGTATCTGCAGCAAGATCATGTTGTAGGTCTTTGGAGCAGGTTTGTGGGTTGACTATGGCTGTTCTCACCATCCTTCACTTCAGCTTATCTGAGATTTTTCTTGGCCTGCCACTTCGGGCCTTAACTAGTACTGGGCCTGTGGTCTTCCATTTCCTCACTATCTTCTTCACAGTGGAAATCTCTGAGATAGCTTTTTGTATCCTTCCCCTAAACCATGATGTTGAATGATCTTTGTTTTTAGGTCATTTGAGAGTTGTTTAGAGGCCCCCATGTTGCCACTCATTAGACGAGATTTAAAGAGGGGAAACATTTGCAAATGGCCACCTTAAATACCCTTTCTCATGGTTGGATTCACCTGTGTAAGGAGGTCAAGGGTCAGTGAGCTTACTAAACCAATTTTGTGTTTCAATAATTAGTGTTAAATGTATTAAAATCAATAAAATGACAAGGGTGCCCAAATTTATGCATCTGCCCAATTTTGTTTAAATCAATCAATCAATTTTTTTTATATAGCGCCAAATCACAACAAACAGTTGCCCCAAGGCGCTTTATATTGTAAGGCAAGGCCATACAATAATTATGTAAAACCCCAACGGTCAAAACGACCCCCTGTGAGCAAGCACTTGGCTACAGTGGAAGGAAAAACTCCCTTTTAACAGGAAGAAACCTCCAGCAGAACCAGGCTCAGGGAGGGGCAGTCTTCTGCTGGGACTGGTTGGGGCTGAGGGAGAGAACCAGGAAAAAGACATGCTGTGGAGGGGAGCAGAGATCGATCACTAATGATTAAATGCAGAGTGGTGCATACAGAGCAAAAAGAAAAAGAAACAGTGCATCATGGGAACCCCCCAGCAGTCTACGTCTATAGCAGCATAACTAAGGGATGGTTCAGGGTCACCTGATCCAGCCCTAACTATAAGCTTTAGCAAAAAGGAAAGTTTTAAGCCTAATCTTAAAAGTAGAGAGGGTGTCTGTCTCCCTGATCTGAATTGGGAGCTGGTTCCACAGGAGAGGAGCCTGAAAGCTGAAGGCTCTGCCTCCCATTCTACTCTTACAAACCCTAGGAACTACAAGTAAGCCTGCAGTCTGAGAGCGAAGCGCTCTATTGGGGTAATATGGTACTACGAGGTCCCTAAGATAAGATGGGACCTGATTATTCAAAACCTTATAAGTAAGAAGAAGAATTTTAAATTCTATTCTAGAATTAACAGGAAGCCAATGAAGAGAGGCCAATATGGGTGAGATATGCTCTCTCCTTCTAGTCCCCGTCAGTACTCTAGCTGCAGCATTTTGAATTAACTGAAGGCTTTTTAGGGAACTTTTAGGACAACCTGATAATAATGAATTACAATAGTCCAGCCTAGAGGAAATAAATGCATGAATTAGTTTTTCAGCATCACTCTGAGACAAGACCTTTCTGATTTTAGAGATATTGCGTAAATGCAAAAAAGCAGTCCTACATATTTGTTTAATATGCACTTTGAATGACATATCCTGATCAAAAATGACTCCAAGATTTCTCACAGTATTACTAGAGGTCAGGGTAATGCCATCCAGAGTAAGGATCTGGTTAGACACCATGTTTCTAAGATTTGTGGGGCCAAGTACAATAACTTCAGTTTTATCTGAGTTTAAAAGCAGGAAATTAGAGGTCATCCATGTCTTTATGTCTGTAAGACAATCCTGCAGTTTAGCTAATTGGTGTGTGTCCTCTGGCTTCATGGATAGATAAAGCTGGGTATCATCTGCGTAACAATGAAAATTTAAGCAATACCGTCTAATAATACTGCCTAAGGGAAGCATGTATAAAGTGAATAAAATTGGTCCTAGCACAGAACCTTGTGGAACTCCATAATTAACTTTAGTCTGTGAAGAAGATTCCCCATTTACATGAACAAATTGTAATCTATTAGACAAATATGATTCAAACCACCGCAGCGCAGTGCCTTTAATACCTATGGCATGCTCTAATCTCTGTAATAAAATTTTATGGTCAACAGTATCAAAAGCAGCACTGAGATCTAACAGAACAAGCACAGAGATGAGTCCACTGTCCGAGGCCATAAGAAGATCATTTGTAACCTTCACTAATGCTGTTTCTGTACTATGATGAATTCTAAAACCTGACTGAAACTCTTCAAATAGACCATTCCTCTGCAGATGATCAGTTAGCTGTTTTACAACTACCCTTTCAAGAATTTTTGAGAGAAAAGGAAGGTTGGAGATTGGCCTATAATTAGCTAAGATAGCTGGGTCAAGTGATGGCTTTTTAAGTAATGGTTTAATTACTGCCACCTTAAAAGCCTGTGGTACATAGCCAACTAACAAAGATAGATTGATCATATTTAAGATCGAAGCATTAAATAATGGTAGGGCTTCCTTGAGCAGCCTGGTAGGAATGGGGTCTAATAAACATGTTGATGGTTTGGATGAAGTAACTAATGAGAATAACTCAGACAGAACAATCGGAGAGAAAGAGTCTAACCAAATACCGGCATCACTGAAAGCAGCCAAAGATAACGATACGTCTTTGGGATGGTTATGAGTAATTTTTTCTCTAATAGTTAAAATTTTGTTAGCAAAGAAAGTCATGAAGTCATTACTAGTTAAAGTTAATGGAATACTCAGCTCAATAGAGCTCTGACTCTTTGTCAGCCTGGCTACAGTGCTGAAAAGAAACCTGGGGTTGTTCTTATTTTCTTCAATTAGTGATGAGTAGAAAGATGTCCTAGCTTTACGAAGGGCTTTTTTATAGAGCAACAGACTCTTTTTCCAGGCTAAGTGAAGATCTTCTAAATTAGTGAGACGCCATTTCCTCTCCAACTTACGGGTTATCTGCTTTAAGCTACGAGTTTGTGAGTTATACCACGGAGTCAGACACTTCTGATTTAAAGCTCTCTTTTTCAGAGGAGCTACAGCATCCAAAGTTGTCTTCAATGAGGATGTAAAACTATTGACGAGATACTCTATCTCCCTTACAGAGTTTAGGTAGCTACTCTGCACTGTGTTGGTATATGGCATTAGAGAACATAAAGAAGGAATCATATCCTTAAACCTAGTTACAGCGCTTTCTGAAAGACTTCTAGTGTAATGAAACTTATTCCCCACTGCTGGGTAGTCCATCAGAGTAAATGTAAATGTTATTAAGAAATGATCAGACAGAAGGGAGTTATCAGGGAATACTGTTAAGTCTTCTATTTCCATACCATAAGTCAGAACAAGATCTAAGATATGATTAAAGTGGTGGGTGGACTCATTTACTTTTTGAGCAAAGCCAATAGAGTCTAATAATAGATTAAATGCAGTGTTGAGGCTGTCATTCTCAGCATCTGTGTGGATGTTAAAATCGCCCACTATAATTATCTTATCTGAGCTAAGCACTAAGTCAGACAAAAGGTCTGAAAATTCACAGAGAAACTCACAGTAACGACCAGGTGGACGATAGATAATAACAAATAAAACTGGTTTTTGGGACTTCCAATTTGGATGGACAAGACTAAGAGACAAGCTTTCAAATGAATTAAAGCTCTGTCTGGGTTTTGGATTAATTAATAAGCTGGAATGGAAGATTGCTGCTAATCCTCCACCCCGGCCCGTGCTACGAGCATTCTGACAGTTAGTGTGACTCGGGGGTGTTGACTCATTTAAACTAACATATTCATCCTGCTGTAACCAGGTTTCTGTTAGGCAGAATAAATCAATATGTTGATCAATTATTATATCATTTACCAACAGGGACTTAGAAGAGAGAGACCTAATGTTTAATAGACCACATTTAACTGTTTTAGTCTGTGGTGCAGTTGAAGGTGCTATATTATTTTTTCTTTTTGAATTTTTATGCTTAAATAGATTTTTGCTGGTTATTGGTAGTCTGGGAGCAGGCACCGTCTCTACGGGGATGGGGTAATGAGGGGATGGCAGGGGGAGAGAAGCTGCAGAGAGGTGTGTAAGACTACAACTCTGCTTCCTGGTCCCAACCCTGGATAGTCACGGTTTGGAGGATTTAAGAAAATTGGCCAGATTTCTAGAAATGAGAGCTGCTCCATCCAAAGTGGGATGGCTGCCGTCTCTCCTAACAAGACCAGGTTTTCCCCAGAAGCTTTGCCAATTATCTATGAAGCCCACCTCATTTTTTGGACACCACTCAGACAGCCAGCAATTCAAGGAGAACATGCGGCTAAACATGTCACTCCCGGTCTGATTGGGGAGGGGCCCAGAGAAAACTACAGAGTCCGACATTGTTTTTGCAAAGTTACACACCGATTCAATGTTAATTTTAGTGACCTCCGATTGGCGTAACCGGGTGTCATTACTGCCGACGTGAATTACAATCTTACCAAATTTACGCTTAGCCTTAGCCAGCAGTTTCAAATTTCCTTCAATGTCGCCTGCTCTGGCCCCCGGAAGACAATTGACTATGGTTGCTGGTGTCGCTAACTTCACATTTCTCAAAACAGAGTCGCCAATAACCAGAGTTTGATCCTCGGCGGGTGTATCGTCGAGTGGGGAAAAACGGTTAAAGATGTGAACGGGTTGGCGGTGTACACGGGGCTTCTGTTTAGGGCTACGCTTCCTCCTCACAGTCACCCAGTCGGCCTGCTTTCCCGGCTGCTCGGGATCTGCCAGGGGGGAACTAACGGCGGCTAAGCTACCTTGGTCCGCACCGACTACAGGGGCCTTGCTAGCTGTAGAATTTTCCACGGTGCGGAGCCGAGTCTCCAATTCGCCCAGCCTGGCCTCCAAAGCTACGAATAAGCTACACTTATTACAAGTACCATTACTGCTAAAGGAGGCCGAGGAATAACTAAACATTTCACACCCAGAGCAGAAAAGTGCGGGAGAGACAGGAGAAGCCGCCATGCTAAATCGGCTAAGAGCTAGTAGCTACGCTAAGCTAGCGGATTCCTAAAAACACGCAAAGCGAATAATGTGTAAATAATTTAGAGGTGATTCAGCAGAAGGAGTGCTTTAGTTAAGGCACGTAAAGATTACACTGGGAAACAAATCGTAATCTAGATAACTAGATCAATCTAACTGCGCAGATCAAACAGCTAACAGATACAGAAAAACACCGCTGTGCTCCGGAACAAGAAGTGATACAATACCGCAGTGAGAGCCGACCACCAGTAGAGTCAAGTAAAAAAGTAAAAAAAAAAAAAAAAAAAAAAAAAAAAAAAAAAAAAATAAAAAGGTAAAAAAGTAAAAAAGTCTTGAAAAAGACTATTAGTTCAAAGTCCAAAGCAGCAGGTAGCAGTCTCTGTGTAAACAGTCCCAACAGAGAGCCAAAATTAACAGATACAGCAAAACACCGCTGTGCTCCGGAACAGGAAGTGATACAATACCGCAGTGAGAGCCAACCCTAAATAATTATTGCACTTTCTGTAAATACTAGAAATGTCATTTCACTTCTCAAATATCAGTGTGTTTGTCTGCTATATGATATATTTAACTGAAAATCATGGAAATCATCAAGGGTGCCCAAACCTTTGCATACAACTGTAAATAAAAGAAGGATGAATGGAAAAATGTACCAAGACATTCCTGACTAAAAATCTACCAGGATTATGAAAATTAAACAAGGGCGGACATTTCAGCAAGACAGTGATCCCAATCACACAGCTAAGGAAACTCTCAACTGGTTTCAGAGAATAAACATAAAGCTGGTAGAATGGCCCAGCCAATCACCTGACTCGAATCCAGTAGAAAATCTATGGTAAGACTAAAGATCAGCGTTCATAGAAGAGTTCCACACAACCTTCAAGATTTGAAGACTGTTCAAAGTTTTTGTTTGGTAAGAACCAAATAATTTGCAGTGTACCAAGATAAAACTTTAGATTTATAAGTGTTAGACAATTTATCTTGTTTTAAGTGTTAATTTCATATTGTAAGTGTTCAAATGCTTATAGCTAGATGTAACAAGCATTCAAGACATCTTGTCAAGTGAAATTATCTATCCATGCAGCAACATAATTTCCCTAAGATTTAGTGTTTTTTATCTTGTATTTCGACACCTCTTTTTGCAGTGTAGACTGTAGCTTCAACCAAACACGCTTGTTTTTACAGAGCACTTAACAAACCTAAAGTAAATAAACAAATAAACTTTGTTTTTAATATTGTAAGTGCGTAACAAATAAATAAACTTTATTATTATTATTATTATTATTATTATTATTCAGTAATATGCAAATGTCGTGGACATGAACGAGCGAAGCTCGTCAGCATCTCACCATGTCATTTAGGTTCTTCAGACTTTATTTTGAGTGAATGCTTCGGAGGAGCATTAGCATGTCAAAAACCTTTCAGCTTCTGGTGGGGCTCTGCCCCCCCGCCTTTTTAAGCATTTTTCTTTATTTGCCTCTCACATGCCTGGAAAAGCTCCTCGCCATCTAACCATGTCCTTTAGGTCCTTCAGACCTTTTTCAGTGAAATGGTTCTCGGGAGCATGAGCATGACTAAAACCTTTTAGCTTCTGGAGTGGCTCTGCTCCCCATACTCCCCACCTTTTTAAGCATTTTTCTTTTTATGCTTTTCAGCTGGTCCCCCTAATTACAACTCCCTGCCACCTTAAGCATTTTTTTTAAATGTAGATGTAAATTAATATTCAAAGTTTTCAGCTAATTGACAGTAGGTCTGTACAATATGGCCAAATTATCGTATCTCAATATTGTCACATAAATTGTCATGTAAATGTCACTTATATACATGCTGTCCATATTCTTGAGCCGTTTAGGTGGGTAGGGACAGTTCCCATGGGATAAAAAAGCTTTTCAGCCTACCATCCCTGGTTCTCAAGACCAGGTACCTAAGTGGCTCTTTTCTTCTTTTTTTTCTTTAAAGATATTTAGGTGTACCTTAGTAAACACTAGTACAGTTCCAACTTAGATTTGGAATGTATAATAGAAGATATACCTTACTGAATTTTCATATCAATATGATATACTATATGACTATGATTTGACACAAAGTGCAGCAACAGTGAAAATTAAACATTGTTAAACAAAACAGTAATATACCCACTCATTTTGCACTCATCATAAGGTTAGGATACTGTGCCCTCCAAAAGTATTGGAACACTTGGAATTTCACACATTTTAATTTGTTTATGCCATTTTTAAATATAAGAAATACAAAAAAAATAAAGAATATGAATTTCTAAAATTCAGAAATATGAATATGAATTTCTAAAAGTCAAAATGTATTTGAAATGGAATAAACAAATTAAAATGTGTGAAATACCAAGTGTTCCACTACTTTTGAGGGCAACTCAGAAACACTGAGGAGCAGCATCTTACATCTCATATATAGTGCAGCAGATAAGAGAATATTTAGAGTGGAATCCTGCAAATGGTGATACAAGCATCAAATCTGGCACAAATAATCCATAGCCATTAACTCTTGATTGGCTGATTGATTAAACTGATTGGCCACTTGAATTTTCAATAGACAGCCAGGTAGGGGTCAATTGAAGAATTACACAGGGGTCAAAATTAAAAGATGCTACAATCATATAGAAAACTACACCACATTATTTGCCTGATCATAAAGATTCCAAAAAAGGTATTGTTTGGACAATCTGTGACTGAATGTTATTGAGGTATGAGGTAAAAGCAGCAAAAATGGTGACAAAGGTCAGTTTCAGTTTGTACAGGGGTCAAAAGTTAAAGTTGCTGCATTAATTTTGCTCTAGCTGTATTTGTGCTGAATTTGATGCTTGTATCACCATTTGAAGGATTGTTTCAGTTATCTGCTGCACTAATAAGCCAACAGAGCATGAACCAGCTGCTGCCTGTTAGCTTAAACATGTGTATGTAAGGCAACCCAAATTAAAGGAGAAATGCTGCTTTTAATAACCCGGACCTCGTTTCTGGCATAAAATACAGTCATTTACTCACCATACGTTTGGTGTGATTAGAAGTCCATAGTTCAAACTACGTGCTCAATTCAAATCTGAAGCAAACATTTTTCTTCTTCTACTAAGGTTGATTAAAACTTTTGTGGTACACAGCGCAAACTACTGGGCAGGAGGAACCTAGCAGTCAATGTGACTCACTGATTTGAAAATGCAGGTCTTTCAACCAGACGTGTGGTGCCGTGACATGTCAATCATCTGTGTCCAATCAGATTTCAGAGTCCAGTGAAACCCCAGCCTCCGCTCTAGCTCCTCCCATGCCAGGAAGTGTTTGACATTTGAACATTTCCTGTTTCACTGTGACTGATAAATTGGCACTTCCTGTTTGAGTGTGATCTTGGCCCTGAGTTCCCGCGAGATTCCATGGGAGCTCATCTGTCAATCCAGGAAGTGTTTGACATTTGAACATCTCCTGTTTTACTGTGGATTTGAAAATTGGCACTTCCTGTTTAGGACACCCTGTACCATGAGTGAGCTTTCGCTCATATTATTATTATTATTATTATTATTATTATTATTATTATCATGGGCGCAATTTGGTGGGGGATAGGGGGGATGGGGGACATGTCCCCCCACCTTTTCAACCGGGGGGACAGAAAATGGTATGTCCCCCCCACCTTCTGACATATATGTGTGTACTTGAAACATGCTATGCCAGTCTTATGTGCAAACCATGTCAGAATAGTATCTTTGTTTCTGCAAGTTTGTATTTTTAGCAGCATTGACTTGTTTACAACACCTGTTTCTTGTTTGTCACATTTGGAATTTTCTGGGACTGCATTTGTCCAGATTTGAAACCAAAAATAGTTGCCTCGAGGGACTAGTGTCTACACATAAGTATCAATGGACCATATGCTAATTTACTAAATTCTGAAAGTTACAAAAGGAAATCAGAAAAGCTATCTGGGACCTCAGAAAGCCCATCTGCAGTTATTGCTTGATCTCCAAAATCAGTCTATGCAAGCGAAATTATGTTCAGTATGAGTGTTGTCATTAGTGCCACTTTGAAAATTAAATTCATGATAAGTAATTTATCCTAAACTTATGATCTGTTGGTTTTTCAAACTTATGCAAAAACAAATCTTGAGAAAAAAATACAGTATGCGATAGTTAATAATTATTAAGAGCCTGTTATTTCATATTTATGAATACATTTTACCACATTGCAGTTGTTTTTTTTTTTAATGAAAACTCAACCTATCATTCTTTTTGAGTTCTACACATGTGGTGATACCTTATTTACACCAGGATGTTAATAAAATCAATGCTGGCTATTCTCAGAATAAAGTACTTATATCCACAGTTTCAAATTGCATAAGTCAAATGGTGACCACTTTATGGTCTTCTCAAAACATTAAAATTACTGTTCTGGATGCTCAGAATGCATCTGAGCTTATCTAGAAACCGCTGGCTTCTGGGGGCCTAAAGCGGCCCCCAGACCCCCGCCCTATGGGCTTTGGCCCTGTGGGCCTCACACTTTGTCCCCCCAATTTCTACTTCTAAATTGCGCCCTTGATTATTATTATTATTATTATTATTATTATTATTATTATTATTATTATTATTATTATTATTATTATTATTATTATTATTATTATTCAGTATCAGCATCACTTTATTTGCCAGACACAGGGTCCAAATCACAACAAACACAGACCATACATAAAACACACAGAAAACTCATAGCAACACTTACAATTTTAAAATAACATTAAAATAAGTAGGTTATTCTTATTATTGTTGCTGTTGTTTGTGGGCTTTTTTGGGGATAACACCGCCCTCCTCCGGCGTGCAGAGTTTCTTGAATCAAACTCATCCGGCAGCAGTCAGGTGGTTTGTCATGAGGAAGTAAACAGCGACGGAAAGTGGAAGATTCAAAGAGGCAAGTACTTTAGTGTAACGTTGAACTTTAAACGTTTCTTCTTCTTTTGAAGTTAAACATTAAATTTTAGCAGTTACTTCTCCATGTCTTGTTTGATGTTTTGCCTCCACACAAGCTACTGTGTACGGCGTCAAGGTTTATTAAAGCATGCTAGCAAGCTGCATGCTAACATTAGCTTAGTAATGATGTACAACAGTATAGTAGAGTCTGCATTAAGACAAAGGTAAAGGACTATTTTTGTTTGTCTTTCAGTTCAGTGTCACAGGTGTGTTTATTCCCTTAGCAAGCCAGAAATCACCTGCACGCCACAACATATGTCAGACAGATTAAAGTTTTTATTCATTTATTTTATTTCATGTGAGACACTAGATTTTGAGGTCTGCAACTGACAATTCATTTTTTTCCGATTAAGCTGTGTATAATGTGTTTAATAGTTCATGTTTGATTGTAATGTTTTAAAACAGGTAACAGAATAATTCCTGCAGCTACAATCAGTCAGTTTAGCACTTTTCTTGATGTTTGTTGATTAATTTGTTTAGTTCTTTCAGCTTCGGTAGAGCAGATGGATTAGTGGGTCAGAAGCTGGCCTGCCAATATGTAGACCTGGATTTGAATCCTGCTCATGATACCTATCTGTGTTTTTGGACAACACGCTTCATCTGCATTGTCTCAGTCCACCCAGCTGTAAGTGGGTACCAGCCTTGGCTGGGGACGTAACCTGCATTGGACAGGTGTCCCGTCCAGGGGAAGTTGTAAACTCTCACCTGCTTCACGCTATGGAATCCGGAGATGAGCACTGGCCCCAACGGGCCTCAGGGTCTTTATAGAACGTCCCCCACTTTGCAGCTTGGAGTTTCTTGAAGTTGCTTTCCAAGCGTGGAAATGTAATCAGTTTGATTATGCTCAGCTTTGCACAGAGACTTTCTATAAAGAATTTATCTGCAGAATGAAGTTGATTTTCTTTTGTGCTTAACAACTGCCCCGTTCAGTGGATGATTATGAATGCAGATCATATTACTGAAGAAAATATTATTTTTCCAGGGATATGAATGAGTAAAACCCACTGCGTGTCTGCACAAATACTTTCTAAGAGAATGTAAAATTATTTCAGGGAAAAATACAAATGTGATGTATCGCTGTCTCCACAGTGATACACTGCTGCCTGGCGGGGGGAATACTTGACTGACTTTTCTGTTACACATTAGGAAGGGCATCTAGCATAAAATTTTGAGCCAAATCAATGTTCCTACTGGATCTGCAATGCCAATCCCGAGCAACACAGGAGAAGCCTAAAGGAGAATGTATTAGCAGTTCAGGAGCTGGCAGGTGTTGTGTTTGCTCAGATACACTTCACAATACTGAATGCTTCATTGCACAAGCATAAAGCTTACAATAACATTCTTTTTTCTTTTTCTTTCTTTTTAACAGGACTATCCAAACACTGTGATCACTGCAAATTTACAAGGTCACAGTGTGGCTCTGTTACACAACCTTCATCTCCGCTTCTTCTGGCCACAATGGTCGATTTCCTAGCGGAGAACAATCTGTGTGGCCAGGCCATCCTCAGGATTGTTTCCAGGGGAAACGCCATCATTGCAGAGCTCTTGCGCCTCTCTGATTTCATCCCTGCAGTTTTCAGGTTGAAGGACAAAAATGACCAACAGAAATATGGAGATATTATATGTGATTTCAGTTACTTTAAGGTATGAGTTAGATAAGGGTTTCAGTCTCTTACACTTATTCTGAATCTTACAGTGACATGCTCATGCTACCAAATGTCATTTTTTTATTCTTTAGACTTGAGGAAATGAGCAGAATTATACATTCTTGTTTTGTTGTATAGACCCAGAAGTCTATTTATTTTATTGGAGGTACAGATTATGCTTCCATTGCTTTACTCTTTTACTTTTACTGTTATACTCTTTCTTTTCCAGGGTCAAGAGTATTATGAAGGGAAGCTGGAAGCCAAACCTGACCTACAGGACCTGGATGAAGAGTTTAGAGAAAACAACATTGAAATTTTATCACGTTTCTATCTGGCCTTTGAGAGTGTCCACAAATACATAGTGGATCTTAACAGGTAAAACTCGACGAGGCTGTTCAGTGGCTGTTAGAATGATTTCACTATCAGCCCACATTGTCAAGCAAAGTAGGTAGTTCAGTGGGATAGGAGCTGAACTTACTAGCTCTGCTATCGATTCCTGATCAGCTACCAGTCTGTAGCCTTGGACAAGACATTTCACCTACATTGTCCCAGCTGTAAAATGGGTACTGACCCATACAAAAAAAAACCCCAAAAAATCACAATTTTAACCTGTTGAAACAAAATGTAACTGTCTGAATAAATTTAAAATGAGCTGGTTCAAAGATTGTTCCTGATCTTATGTTATGTCAGCCATCCCTGTTTTACTGTTCTAGACCTCAAAAATCGTGATAAAATCTCTGCATTGCAACATTATTCTCATTGTTTTATCTGTAGATATTTGGATGACCTACATGAGGGTGTTTATATTCAGCAGACTTTGGAGACTGTGCTTCTCAGTGAGGACGGAAAACAGCTTCTCGTAAGTAACGCAAACGTAAATCAGTTGAAGATTTGTAGCAGTAGCTACAGGAAAGAGCATAAAAAGTGTTCATTATTGTTGTTGAATTTATATGAGAATTTACTGTGTCTGTTGTGTGTTCAAGATGGAACCTTTAAAATTCCACATGAAATACTGCTAAAGCAATTTTATTAATTTGTTTAATTATTTCAGTTTTATTTCTCATTTTGTTGTCACATTTTAATACAAAATAGATTCTGGAATCAGTGCTTAGAATGGGTAAAGCACTGTATTTTAAGCTTCTTTTTCCGGTGCACAGTCAATGTGTCGATATATCCTCCCCTGTTTTTAACTGCTGGATTACAGTCTGCAGTCAAACTGATTGTATGTGTTTAATCTGTTACCCAGTGTGAAGCTCTGTATTTGTACGGAGTCATGTTGCTGGTTATTGACCAGAAAATTGAAGGTGAGGTCAGAGAGAGGATGCTTGTTTCCTACTATAGATACAGGTGAGTTTGTGCCATGTAGAATAATCACATTTCTCACTTGCACGCTGTACGTTCTGTTAGCAAGTGCGCTTAGTCATTAAGCTAAGGTACCTGCTTTCTTGCACATCTTTCCCTTTCTTATTTTTAGTACAACCACTAGTCTTGTAAACATTTAAATGTAGGGGAGCTTCAGTTAGATATAACTTATTTTCTGTTGATCTTTTTTCCACTGCTGTGAAACATTTAGCTACATGTAGATGTTACTATACAGTAGTGTTCAGAATAATAGTATTGCTATGTGACTAAAAAGATTAATCCAGGTTTTGAGTATATTTCATATTGTTACATGGGAAACAAGGTACCAGTAGATTCAGTAGATTCTCACAAATCCAACAAGACCAAGCATTCATGGTATGCACACTCTTACGGCTATGAAATTGGGCTATTAGTAAAAAAGTAGAAAAGGGGTGTTCACAATAATAGTAGCATCTGCTGTTGACGCTACAAACTCAAAACTATTATGTTCAAACTGCTTTTTTAGCAATCCTGTGAATCACTAACTAGTATTTAGTTGTATAACCACAGTTTTTCATGATTTCTTCACATCTGCGAGGCATTAATTTTGTTGGTTTGGAACCAAGATTTTGCTCGTTTACTAGTGTGCTTGGGGTCATTGTCTTGTTGAAACACCCATTTCAAGGGCATGTCCTCTTCAGCATAAGGCAACATGACCTCTTCAAGTATTTTGACATATCCAAACTGATCCATGATACCTGGTATGCGATATATATGGGCCCAACACCATAGTAGGAGAAACATGCCCATATCATGATGCTTGCACCACCATGCTTCACTGTCTTCACTGTGAACTGTGGCTTGAATTCAGAGTTTGGGGGTCGTCTCACAAACTATCTGTGGCCCTTGGACCCAGAAAGAACAATTTTACTCTCATCAGTCCACAAAATATTCCTCAATTTCTCTTTAGGCCAGCTGATGTGTTCTTTGGCAAATTGTAACCTCTTCTGCACATGTCTTTTATTTAACAGAGGGACTTTACGGGGGATTCTTGCACATAAATTAGCTTCACACAGGCGTCTTCTAACTGTCACAGCACTTACAGGTAACTCCAAACTGTCTTTGATCATCCTGGAGCTGATCAATGGGTGAGCCTTTGCCATTCTGGTTATTCTTCTATCCATATTGATGGTTGTTTTCCATTTTCTTCCATGCGTCTCTGGTTTTTTTGTCCATTTTAAAGCACTGGAGATAATTGTAGATGAACAGCCTATAATGTTTTGCACCTGCGTATAGGTTTTCCCCTCTCCAATCAACTTTTTAATCAAACTACGCTGTTCTTCTAAACAGTGTGTTGGATGTCCCATTTTCCTCAGGCTTTCAAAGAGAAAAGCATGTTCAACAGGTGCTGGCTTCGTCCTTAAATAAGGGACACCTGATTCACACCTGTTTGTTCTACAAAATTGACAAACTCTCTGACTGAATGCTACACTACTACAACCCCTGGCAAAAATTATGGAATCACCGGCCTCGGAGGATGTTCATTCAGTTGTTTACTTTTGTAGAAAAAAAGCAGATCACAGACATGACACAAAACTAAAGTCATTTCAAATGGCAACTTTCTGGCTTTAAGAAACACTAAGAAATCAGGAAAAAAAATTGTGGCAGTCAGTAATGGTTACTTTTTTAGACCAAGCAGAGGGAAAAAAATATGGACTCACTCAATTCTGAGGAAAAAATTATGGAATCATGAAAAACAAAAGAATGCTCCAACACATCACTAGTATTTTATATAAGTATTATTTATATAGTATTTTATTATTTTATTTTATAACAGCTTGCAGTCTCTGAGGCATGGACTTAATGAGTGACAAACAGTACTCTTCATCAATCTGGCTCCAACTTTCTCTGATTGCTGTTGCCAGATCAGCTTTGCAGGTTGGAGCCTTGTCATGGACCATTTTCTTCAACTTCCACCAAAGATTTTCAATTGGATTAAGATCCGGACTATTTGCAGGCCATGACATTGACCATATGTGTCTTTTTGCAAGGAATGTTTTCACAGTTTTTGCTCTATGGCAAGATGCATTGTCATCTTGAAAAATGATTTCATCATCCCCAAACATCCTTTCAATTGATGGGTTAAGAAAAGTGTCCAAAATATCACTGTAAACTTGTGCATTTATTGATGATGTAATGACAGCCATCTCCCCAGTGCCTTTACCTGACATGCAGCCCCATATCATCGATGACTGTGGAAATTTACATGTTCTCTTCAGGCAGTCATCTTTATAAATCTCATTGGAACGGCACCAAACAGAAGTTCCAGCCCAATGCAGATTCGAGATTCATCACTGAATATGACTTTCATCCAGTCATCCACAGTCCACGATTGCTTTTCCTTAGCCCATTGTAACCTTGTTTTTTTCTGTTTAGGTGTTAATGATGGCTTTTGTTTAGCTTTTCTGTATGTAAATCCCATTTCTTTTAGGCAGTTTCTTACAATTCGGTCACAGACGTTGACTCCAGTTTCCTCCCATTCGTTCCTCATTTGTTTTGTTGTGCATTTTCAATTTTTGAGACATATTGCTTTAAGTTTTCTGTCTTGATGCTTTGATGTCTTCCTTGATCTACCAGTATGTTTGCCTTTAACAACCTTCCCATGTTTTTTGTATTTGGTCCAGAGTTTAGACACAGCTGACTGTGAACAACCAACATCTTTTGCAACATTGCGTGATGATTTTGATAATCCTCTCCTTTGTTTCAATTGACATCTCTCGTGTTGGAGCCATGATTCATGTCAGTCCACTTGGTGCAACAGCTCTCCAAGGTGTGATCACTCCTTTTTAGATGCAGACTAACGAGCAGATCTGATTTGATGCAGGTGTTAGTTTTGGGGATGAAAATTTACAGGGTTTGGAATTTAGAGGAATAAATTCCATAATTTATTCCTCAGAATTGAGTGAGTCCATATGTTTTTCCCTCTGCTTGGTCTAAAAAAGTAACCGTTACTGACTGCCACAATTGTTTTTCCTGATTTCTTTCTTAAAGTGTTTCTTAAAGCCAGAAAGTTGCCATTTGAAATGACTTTAGTTTTGTGTCATGTCTGTGATCTGCTTTTTTCTACAAAATTAAACAACTGAATGAAGATCCTCCGAGGCCGGTGATTCCATAATTTTTGCCAGGGGTTGTATTATTGTGAACACCTCCTTTTCTACTTTTTTTTACTAATAGCCCAATTTCATAGCCTTAAGAGTGTGCATATCATGAATGCTTGGTCTTCTTGGATTTGTGAGAATCTACTGGTTCCTTGTTTCCCATGTAACAATAAGAAATATACTCAAAACCTGGATTAATCTTTTTAGTCACATAGCACTACTATTATTCTGAACACTTCTGTATGTCAACATGTATTTAATTGCATAATACTAGCATTGTGGAACTCGAGACCAGGCTCAACAACACCTTTTGTAGGTCTTTGCTCAGAATCAGCTGCATTTTTACTCGCTCTTGCCTCCGACGTAGAGGGCTCAGGATTTTTATTTCAGCACTTATCAAGACCACATTGGCTAGGATATGGCTAAAGTTCCTATGCATTGTCTGATTTATTTGTTAACCTCATCATCGCAGTTGGATGCAAAACACCCTGCTTCAACTGAAACAAGTGTCCTTTTTTATTGTAGGGTAAGACATGGAAAATTAGTGTTGAATAAAGATCACGTAATTGATTTTAGCTCTTAGTCTTTGTTTGTATGCGGGTGTTTTTCTTGGAATCTGGATCTTTTAGATTAGTTATGTTTCTGGTTTGCTTGTTCCGCTTTTTATTTTAATTGTGTCATGCAGTGTGGGACTTGCACTGGTCTGGTCAGGGTCTTAACTTGGTCTCAGCTCCTCAAATTATTGAGTGAAATCCCAGTACGCTCCCTTCCCCTGACCACTTCGCCCTTTAACCTTCATTTTTGTAAGTGAAGTGGTAGGGTAAAGGGGGAGTATTGGGATTAGCCCGTGGCCTTGTTTCAGTCTCTGTACACTCTGGTCTTGATCTCGACTTGCGTCTTGGTTTAGGTGGTCTGGACTGCAGCATATACCAGGAAATAGTGTGTTGGCAGCACTTTATGCTTATATGCCTCAGTCTTCAAACTCATATCATTCTTAATGTGTTATTACCTTTTTGGCAAAAAGGATATGCATCAAAAATGCCTCCTGTATTGTTTCACATTTTCTTTAGTGCGGCCCGTTCGTCAGCTGATTCAAACTTAGATGATATCTGCAAGCTCCTCCGTAGCACTGGCTACTCCAGTCAGCCTGGAGCCAAACGGCCGCCCAACTACCCGGAAAGCTACTTCCAGAGGGTTCCCATCAGTTCTACTTTCGTCAGCATGGTCATTGGGAGGCTTCGCTCAGACGACATCTACAACCAAGTGAGAAACATGTTGAGCACAAATTTAAAGTTATAATTAAATAGAATTACAGATTTTGTCATTGCTGGAGAGAAGTATAAAGCACCTGTTTTAAAATTTATTGTAAATTATTAACAGCACTAAATATTTTTACTGCAAACACATGGCATGTTATGCAATAAATTACATGTAACACTAAACATACTGTTTGAGCAAGGAACTCTTAAAAGGTCTTCTCAGTTATAATAGTTTTGATCATTCCTGGAGGCAAAATATCTGAAATTGTTCCTTGAAAAATATTGAGGCATATTTCATGATTACTCCTCCTGCCAAATAAAATATTTACAAGTACTTAAAATATTTGCTAGTACAGTATTTTTCTGAATATATATATATATATATTCAGAAAACAGAAGTAAAGCAAACATGCCAAAAACATATTTAAAATATATCAAGACAAACTTAAAAAAAAAAAAAAGTGTGTATATATACGTGTGTATATATATATATATATATGTATATATACGTGTATATATATATATATATATATATATATATATACGTGTATATATATATATATATATATATATATATATATACGTGTATATATATATATATATATATATATATATATATATATACACACACACATTTTTTTTTTTTTAAGTTTGTCTTGATATATTTTAAATATGTTTTTGGCATGTTTGCTTTACTTCTGTTTTTTGTTATCGTGGCTTTACTTTTGGTTAGCTTTTATTTTGACACATTTATTCCTTGTTCTTTTCCTCTGCTTTACTTCCTTTCTATCGGCACTCGGGTCTCCAGTTTACATACACGTACATTCCTGTGTTTTTTAATGGAGTCATGCAGTATATAGAGATTCACAGCCTCTCACTCTAGTGCCAGATTGTCTAGCTTCCATGCCTGATTTCACACTTCTGTTTGATTTGCTGCTTAATGCGATTGCTGTTTTCCCACATTGACATTTTTGCCTTGCGGACAGATTTTCTGTTGTGCTTCAACTCAGTGCTTATGTCTGTGGTTAACCCTCCAGCCTGTTCCCACACAGAAACTGTTGTTAAACAAACTCCTCATTTTGTGTGTAGTCATATTTTTAAGATGGTCAAGAATTTCTCCTCCTGTCCATCAGGTGTCTGCTTACCCGCTACCAGAGCATCGAAGTACAGCTCTGGCTAACCAGGCGGCCATGCTGTATGTCTGTCTCTACTTCAGCCCCCCCATACTGTACACTCAGCAGGCCAAGATGAGGGAGATAGTGGACAAATATTTCCCTGACAACTGGGTGAGATGACGTGCTGCTTTGAAATAAACAGTTTATTTTCGTTGTGCTTTAGTGTACCTCTTCTTTTTTTGAGGTGTCGCTGTCTTCAGACATTTATGACTTATCTGTTTGCAGGTTATCAGTATCTACATGGGTATCACTGTCAACCTTATGGAGGCCTGGGAACCATATAAAGCTGCCAAGACCGCTCTCAACTACACCCTGGACTCTGCCAACATCAAAGAACAGGTACCAGGATATCAGATTTAGTCTTATTATTGATTGGCTTCGGTGAGGAATTGTCAATTCATCAGTGAGGCACAAGCTCAACATGTAACTGAAACACAAGAAAAGAACTTAGAGCGCTGGGCTCAGGCTGTTTAAAGGGCATGAGGGGAGAAAGGCACGCTAGTGGCCCATCATATGACGGAATGCTCTTCATCCTTCATTAATCTAAGATAAACTTGAGGTTTCCTCCAGGTGCCTTTCTGGGGAAAATCACTCATGAAATTCCCTCTTAAATAGCCATACTCTTCCAAATGATAATTATTAGGATTATTATCACAGGCCGATGATGATGGCAACGACAGACTGATCTAGAATTTGCATTTTGTCCCCATTTCTTGTAACTCTTTCTGCAGTAGTGGCAACTCGTGGTTATGAATGACTGAATATTTAATGGTCAATGATAAAAGATGCTTCTAACCACGTCTCCTCCCACACTACCTCTGTCCTCGTGTGTTTAGGCGAGTCGGTGTGCAGCTAGCATGGAGAGTCTTCGGCCTCAGGTGCAGCAGCTGCTGAAGGAGGGTTTCCTCAGAGATGAGATCATTCTCGACAACATTCCCAAATTGCTCAACTGTCTGAGGGACTGCAACGTTGCTATCCGCTGGCTGATGCTCCACACTGCAGAGTCAGGTGAGAGCGGCTGAGAGAGAGCAGAGTTTCAGAGTTGATGTATAGCTTTGGTGAAGAATGAGAGCTGTTATTTTGGAAGCAGGAAATTCATTGTTGTCCTCCACTGCCTCAGCTACAGTTACAGCCATACAGAGACACTGACTTAAGTTTTTGTTATTTAGGATTTTTTAAAATAGTAGTTTAAAGCAAATCCTCTATATCACCTTGTTGTGTAGACTACCAGCTTTAATTTGATGGTGATTACATCCACAGTGGGTGAATAAATATTAAAAGTGCAAAAGTATTTGGAGAATTGGCTACTGAGCCAGGTGTGTGTTATTTGTTCATTCTTTCATTCAGAGGCCAGCAAATTAAAGGTCTGCAGTTGCTTTCAGTTGTTACTGTACATTACTTTGCATGCCTCATTAAATAAAATAGCTCATGGGCAGAAGTCAACCTTTTTTTCAAAATGATTGAGTCAATATCTACTCAATTTATTTTTCAATTTATTTTCCTTTATATAGCGCCAAATCACAACAGAGTTGCCTCAAGGCGCTTCACACAGGTAAGGTCTAACCTTACCAACCCCCAGAGCAACAGTGGTAAGGAAAAACTCCCTCTGAAGAAGAAACATCAAGCACACCAGACTCAAAGGGGTGAACCTCTGCTTGGGCCATGCTACAAAAATAAATTACAGAAATAATTCAATGAACAATTCACGGACGAATATACAAGAATTGCTGTTGGTGCACAGGACAGGAGGGTCACCAGCACAAACACAACTCCCATCTCTGGATGGAGCTGCACCTTAAACAGAGAAAAAAACAATCAGGCACCAGAAAGACAAAAAATACTGTATAATTTACCTACTACTCAATCTACTCAATTGAGTATGTTGCCATGTGAAATCCAGGGGGCATACACTTTTTCCAGACCAGAATTCAAGCAATTATGTTGTATTTTAAATACAGCAAGAGACAGAAAATAGGGCAGTCAAGCGGGTCCACAGTTTATTCAGCCATGGGATGTGAGCACCCCCAGGTGGACAGAATGAAGACATGAGCTGATAACGTGCTCTGATTTTTATAGTATATACACTAGGGCCTTGCTCTATGTGACTAGAGACACACTATCTACTATGTGGCGTTACTAACTGTCGTCATTCACTCTGTCCTTGTGAAGGAGAGCAGCTTAATCAGGAATCCAAATCCTGACATATTCCCCCCTTTTCCGGCTCAAAGCCAGAAACATTCCACACTATGTCATGTAAAAAACCTCAATACTTTTGAAATATAAAAATGGGAAAATAAATGTAAAAAGGAAATGAAAAAAAAAAAATTCTAAAAGTCTATACCCATACTGTGAAATTATAAAAGGTGTTGTAACACATGCTAACAAAGTATAACTGTACCAATGATAATATAACTGATCAGAAACTGCACTTCATAAACGGCAGCATCAAGGTTTGTTCAAATTACGCAAGTTCAACATCGCACAAGTTCATCACATATAAGGGTAAAAAAAAAACAGTGACTGCTTATTTGGGAATAATTCCCTTATGACCGTCCCTGCTGAGCGACCATGTATGGCATGTCATAAAGCTGTCACATTCTAAACACGGATTAACTAATAAAACATGCTAATGGATAAATGAAAACTTTGGAACATAATAATATTATCATACAATAATATTGTATAATTATAATATCCATCCATCCATTTTCTTCCGCTTTATCTGGAGTCGGGTCGTGGGGGCAGCAGCTCAAGCAAAGCCGCCCAGACCTTCCGATCCACACACACCTCCCCCAGCTCCTCCGGGGGAACCCCAAGGCGTTCCCAAGCCAGCCGAGGGATGTCGTCCCTCCAGTGTGTCCTGGGTCTTCCCCGGGGCCTCCTCCCGATGGGACATGCCCAGAACACCTCTCCAGCGAGGCGTCCAGGGGGCATCCGAAAAAGATGCCCGAGCCACCTCAACTGGCTCCTTTCGATGTGGAGGAGCAGCGGCTCGACTCCGAGCTCCTCACCCTATCTCTAAGGGAGCGCCTAGCCACCCTGCAGAGGAAACTCATCTCGGCCGCTTGTACTCGCGATCTCATTCTTTCGGTCATGAGCCAAATCTCATAACCATAGGTGAAGATCGGGACATAGATCGATCGGTAAATCGAGAGCTTTGCGCCCCTACTCAGCTCTCTCTTCACCACGACGGTCCGATACAGCGACCGCATCACTGCAGATGCTGCACCGATCCGTCTGTCGATCTCACGCTCCATCCGTCCCTCACTCGTGAACAAGACCCCGAGATACTTAAACTCCTCCACTTGAGGCAAGGACACTCCACCGACCTGAAGAGGGCAAAGCACCTTTTTCCGGTTGAGAACCATGGCCTCGGATTTGGAGGTGCTGATTTTCATCCCGGACGCTTCACACTTGGCTGCAAACTGCCCCAGTGCACGCTGAAGGTCCTGATTTGACGAAGCCAACAGAACCACATCGTCCACAAACAGCAGAGACGAGATTCTGTGGTTCCCAAACCAGACCCCCTCTACACCCTGGCTGCGCCTAGAAATTCTGTCCATAAAGACAATGAACAGAACCGGTGACAAAGGGCAACCCTGGTGGAGGCCAACGTGCACTGGAAACAGGTTTGACGTACTACCGGCAATGCGAACCAAGCTCCTGCTGCGGTCGTACAGGGACCGGATAGCCCTTAGCAAAGGACCCCGGACCCTGTACTCCCGGAGCACCCCCCACAGGGTGCCCTGAGGGACATGGTCAAACGCCTTCTCCAGATCCACAAAGCACATGTGGACTGGTTGGGCGAACTCCCATGAACCCTCGAGCACCCGATGGAGCGTGTAGAGCAGGTCCAGTGTGCTGCGACCAGGACGAAATCTACACTGCTCCTTCTGAATCTGAGGTTTGACTATCGGTCGAATTCTCCTCTCCAGTACTCTGGAATAGACCTTACCGGGGAGGCTGAGGAGTGTGATCCCCCTGTAGTTGGAACACACCCTCCGGTCCCCCTTCTTAAACAGAGGGACCATCACCCCGGTCTGCCAATCCAGAGGCACTGTCCCCAACCGCCATGCGATGTTGCAGAGGCATGTCAGCCAAGACAGTCCCACAACATCCAGCGATTTAAGGTACTCAGGACGGATTTCATCCACCCCAGGATCCTTGCCACCGAGGAGCTTTCTAACCACCTCGGTGACTTCGGCCTGGGTAGTGGATGAGTCTGCCTCTGAGTCCCCAGTCTCTGCTTCCTCTTCGGAAGATGTGACGATGGGATTGAGGAGATCCTCAAAGTATTCCTTCCACCGCCTGACAACATCCCCAGTCAGGGTCAACAGCTCCCCACCCGCACCGTAGACAGTGCTGGTGGAGAGCTGCTTCCACCTTCTGAGGCGTCGGACGGTTTGCCAGAATTTCTTTGAGGCCGACCAATAGTCCTCCTCCATGGCCTCCCCGAACTCCTCCCAGACCCGAGTTTTTGCCTGTACGACCGCACGGGCTGCGGCACGCTTGGCCTGCCGGTACCTGTCAGCTGCCTCCGCGGTCCCACCTACCAACAAAGACAAGTAGGACTCCTTCTTCAGCTTGACAGCATCCCTTACTTCCAGCGTCCACCACCAGGTTCTGGGATTGCTGCCGCAGCAGGCATCAGAGACCTTGCGACCACAGCTGCGAGCGGCCGCATCGACAATGGAGGTGGAGAACATGGTCCACTCAGACTCAGACATGTCTCCAACCTCCCCCGGGATCTGGGAGAAGCTCTCCCGGAGGTTGGAGTTGAAGACCTCGATGACAGAGGGTTCCGCCAGTCGTTCCCAGCAGACCCTCACGATACGTTTGGGCCTGCCAGGTCTGACTGGCTTCCTCCCCTCCCAGCGGATCCAACTCACCACCAGGTGGTGATCGGTCAACAGCTCAGCCCCTCTCTTCACTTGAGTGTCCGAGACACGTGGCAGAAGGTCAGATGATACGACTACAAAGTCGATCATCGACCTCCAGTTCAGGGTGTCCTGGTGCCACGTGCACTTATGGACACCCTTGTGCTCGAACATGGTGTTCGTGATGGACAAACTGTGACTAGCACAGAAGTCTAACAACTGAACACCACTCGGGTTCAGATCGGGGAGGCCGTTCTTCCTGATCACCCCCTCCAGGTCTCACTGTCGCAGCCCACGGGGGGGTTGAAATCCCCCAGGAGAACAATGGAGTCCCCAGTCGGAGCACTATCCAGTACCCCTTCCAGGGACTCCAAGAAGGTCGGGTACTCTGCACTGCCACTCGGCCCGTAGGCTGAGACAACAGTGAGAGACCTGTCCCCAAGCCAAAGGTGTAGGGATGCGACCCTCTCATTCACCGGAGTGAACTCCAACACATGGCGACTGAGCTGGGGAGCAATAAGCAATGCGACCCCAGCTCTCCGCCTCTCCCCGTGGGCAACGCCAGAAAAATGGAGCGTCCAGCCCCTCTCCAGGAGTTGGGTATCAGAGCCCAAGCTGTGCATGGAGGTGAGCCCGACTCCCTCTAGTCGGTATCTCTCAACCTCCTGCACAAGCTCAGGCTCCTTCCCCCCCAGTGAGGTGACATTCCACGTCCCAACAGCCAGAGGCTGTGAGCACGGACCGGGCCCCCGGGCCACCCACCCTCGACCGCCACCCGGTCCTCTCTGCACCCGACCCCCATGGCCCCCTCCGGAGGTGGTGAACCCACAGGAGGGCGGGCCCACGTTGCTCTTTCGGGCTGAGCCTGGCCGGGACCCATGGGCTAAGGCCCGACCACCAGGTGTTCGCACGCAAGCCCCAACCCTGGGCCTGGCTCCGGGGTGGGGCCCCGGCTCCGCCATACCGGGCAACGTCTCGGTCCTTGATTTTTTTCTGGTCATGGGAGCTTCTGAACTGCCCTTAGTCTGACCCGTCACCTAGGACCTGTTTGCCTTGGGAGACCCTACAAGGGGCACAAAGCCCCTGACAACATAGCTCCTAGGATCATCCGGGTACGCAGACTCCCCCACCACGATAAAGTGGCAGCTAGAGGGGGAGATAACAATAATAATTATTGTGATAATTAATATTTGAATCCATCCAATCATAATTCTATTAATTTTATATTTCACTTCAGTAAAACGTCATTACGTAAAATACATGAACATTTGGCATGAGTAGGAATACCTTTAAAAACTTATCTCCAGATGTTCAGTTGCAATGTATAAAATGTAAAAACCGGACACACATGAATGAATGAACAAATCATCATTTTTGCACTTTTAAATGATGTACATTATGACTGACTCCATCTTCATTGTACTTTTTGTACTAACTTGAAAATAATGAATGACCCCTAACTGTAGTTGTGACTTCCAAATTCATTTATTTATTTGGCTTTTTCAGGATGTGTTAAGGAAAATGACTGTTTTTAGCATAACTTATTAGTTGTTGTGTATTCAAATGGTTCATCTTCTGTCTTTTAGCTTATGACCCAAACAACAAACGGCTGCGTCAGATAAAGGATCAGGTGTTAAACGACTCCAGATTCAACCCAAAGATCTTGTTCCAGCTGCTACTCGATACGGCTCAGTTTGAGTTCACATTCAAAGAGGTACGAGTCTTTAATTAATAACTGAAAAATGTTTTTGCGAGTGCAGGAGTTGCAGCCATTTACTCCAGTTGAACAACAAAGTTGATAAATGATTTCTGTGTTGTTGCAGCCGACTGTGGTCTATGTTCGATGTGTCTGATCTGTTTAATAGCATCTCGTGAAGCAACATCTGGCTGCTCAGTCTATCATTAGAAAGGACACATATTTAATGCTGTCATTACAAATTTCATCTGACTAATCCTTCCTCCCTGATTCAACGTCTGTGTTGTCCCTCAAACAGATGTTCAAGCAGATGCTGTCAGAGAAGCAGATCAAATGGGAGAGCTACAAGACAGAGGGATCGGAGAGAATGACAGAGCTAGCTGAAGTCTTCTCTGGGGTCAAACCCCTCACCAGGGTGGAGAAGAATGGTGTGTTAATGCTGGTGTCACACATGGATGTCACAGAATGTTTGTGCTAAGTTAAAAATGTGGACTCGCAGGAAAAATAAAGCGTATGAAGAGAGGTGGATTAACATGACATCAGTCATACCAAGTGTTTCCAAACACTTTTCACAGAGAACCTACAGGCCTGGTTTAGAGAAATCTCCAAACAGATTGAGTCATTGAACTATGAGGACTCGACAGCAGCTGGTAGGAAGACTGTCCAGCTCATCCAGGCACTCGTTGAGGTGAGTGTCAGAATGAAGACTCATCCTGACTTTCCATTTTAACATTACAGTGAACTGACAGTGTTGATCAGCTGTCATGGGATAGCGTGGGTTCAGTCTCATGACATCATGTCAGGTCTGGGAGCATGTGTTGGTGCCACACATTGTGGCATCATCACACAATGGAACCACCCTGGGTCCTGATCACCAACCACCCAAGAAGACAGCTGGTCATCTCCACCTCATAAAATTTCCTGCGTGCTGCAGCCAGGTGAAACATGGGTGTCCTCTTGGCCTTTCCCAGTTGCTGGGGGTTTTGAGGCATCTGTGTGTTAGAGCAGGCTCAGAGAAGCGCGCCATAGGGCAAAAATAAAGTAGTTAACATTTCCTCACAGTACAGAGAGGATTGGCATGACTAAACACCTGTGTCCAGCAACGTCATGACTCTATAGGTTTTTCCCAAATGACTCTCAGTCTGAAAGTCCAAGGTTTCTGACACATGACTGTCACTACTGAGATACATTCATCTTTCTCACATGTTCAATACTTTTGCCACAAACACACGCATATGCTTCTGAGATCTGCATCCAGAAAGTAATTGAAAGCCTGGATTTAATTTTGATCCAGAACAATTCGCAAATTTAGACTCTCTGACACTTTACCAAGCTTTTCAAGTGCTGCAAACAGGCAAGCATTGATTACAAAAACATTACATCATCTTCTGCAAAGTCAAAATCAGCTAACATTTTCTTCAGTATTAGCCAGACTGGGAAGAAGTCAAACATTAAATCTGGGAAACCAAAGCAAAGGTACTCTGTGGAACTTACTGATAACTGAATTATTAGGAAGGCTACACGTCTGTGGACAGAGTTGACATACTAGGCACTCCTATATACCTATATATTTAGGTGTCTGCAGTGTCTTTCATTGACAACATGATTGGTATCTTTCATGACACAACTGTTTTTTGAATCCAAAGTCCAATGGTGCAACACTGCATGCTGAAACTAGGATCCAGCAATTCATAGCCCAGTAAAGTCAAGGAAGACTAGGTCAGATGAGGCATACACTTTATATTGTAAGGGAACATCTGCTATGAATCTATGACCATGTGGCACACTTCTCTGCATCATCCAGCATGCAGGTGCCTCAGTGCTGAGGAACCCAGCATTGAGGAAAAGGCCAAGGTGATGCCCACATATCACCTGGCTGCAGCAGACACATGGTTACTTTCTGGAGGTGGGGATAGATGGATTGTCTGCTTGGGTGGTTGCCAACCAGGACCTAGGGAGATTTCATAGGGATGCAGTGATGTGCAGCACTAGGACATCCTTCCAGACCAGACCTGCTCTTGATTTCACATAATCCCTGGACAGGCATTAGAATGTAGCTCTGTGTGTATTCTGTGCAGGTACATATGTATATAAAATGTTCTGTCTTTGTCTTCAGGTGCAGGAGTTCCACCAGCTGGAGTCAAACCTGCAGGTGTGTCAGTTTCTGCAGGACACCAGGAAGTTCCTTCATCAAATGATCCGCACCATCAACATCAAAGAAGAAGTCCTCATCACTATGCAGATAGTTGGAGATCTGTCATATGCATGGCAGATAATTGACAGGTACTTATTGATATTTATATACAAATGAAGCCAAAGGAGAACACCGTTAAGTTAATTATCATATGTATCTTATGACTTACTGACTCATGATTAACATTCTTTTCTGTTTTGTCCAGTTTCACATCAATTATGCAAGAAAGCATCCGAGTCAACCCATCCATGGTAACCAAACTGAGAGCAACTTTTCTCAAAGTGAGGACCACTTGAGCCCCACACGCATATAAACACGTGCGCATGCTGAGCTCTGAGAGCGTTGCTTTCAAGAATTAAAACCTGTGATGGTAAACTCATGTTCATTTTTTTTTTAAATATGTGACCAGCTGGCATCTGCTTTGGATCTTCCGTTGCTGCGTATCAACCAGGCCAACAGCGCTGACCTGCTGAGTGTCTCACAGTTCTACTCTGGGGAGCTGGTGTCTTACGTCAGGAAGGTACATTGAAAAGTCTCTTTCATTTTTCCATGTTTGCAGCTGATAAATCAGACTTTCTGAAACTTCCCACAGTGCCCAGGCACATTTTCAGCCTAGTTTCCAACATTAACAAATGAGCTCTGCATGCTGCAAATGATTTCCAGTCACTGCAACAGCTGCAGCCGTAATTAATGTTTCCGCAGCCATCTGTGGAGCACATCGATCCCCGAAAGAGCTGCTTTGTGGATGTGAACTTAAGATGCTGTTACCTTCTGCTGTCAGCTGCCACATGCTGTGTCCCTTTAGAGAATTTGTTCTTGCTGGCTGCACACCAGATTCTTCATCCAGAACGCTGTGTAGCATCTGCTTTGGGAGATGAACCTTGACTTTTCCATCTTAAAATCTGTCAAGTGATGACTGATGTCTGTGCTCATTTTTTTTTAGAATTTCATCATCCTGTTTGTAGGTGCTGCAAATCATCCCAGAGAGCATGTTCACCTCTCTGGCCAAGATCATCAAGCTGCAGATCCACGACATCATGGAGGTGCCCACACGGCTGGACAAGGACAAACTGAAGGACTACTCCCAGCTGGGGGCTCGCTATGAAGTAAAGCAACTGTCTGGTGTTAGATTTGATTTCATAATGTTGCAAAACTAAAGATACAGATTTTCAGAGATTAGTGCAGTATATCAAATTACAGTTGCTGCAAGAGATGCGGCTGAGTTATTAGGTTTCATATAGTCATGTATTTCAGTTATAAGTAAAATATTATTTTGGAATTTTACAATCATAATTAATGTGCAACAATTGATGCAGATAAATACATTATTCTCGCAGAGAAAATTTGCTTCTTGATATTGAAAATGAAATCAAAATGTAGATTTGGAATTTGTCAGCCATGAAATTCCATGAAAGTCTAAAAAGGAAATGTGATTTATAGAGTGATAGCCTTTTAACATTTAGGTTGAATTTCAATTTCAGATTTTTTTTATTTGATTTTTTTTTTTTATCTCTTTTGTTCAGTTTAATAAAAAGCTACCGGTGATCTTTGTAAATGCCTGTACAATATATAGTAATGCACCATGTTCTTCTTTGACTGCTCAAAAGGATAAATGGGGTTTTATGTTTATGTCTGGTTATGAACCAAACCAACCCCAGTGAAAACTGTTGGTGGAGTAGCATTTTGCAATTTGGCTGAATTCATCAAGTTATACTTTCTGTGGAAAATGGGGATGGAAAAAACATTTCTAATTCACTTAAGACCTTATGGGCCTATTTTGCATGGTTAAAAAAAAAAAAAAAATCAGAGGGGTCCCATAAGAACCATTGGTGGACAATTTAACAGTTTGACTGGATTTCTGATATTTCCTCTTCCTGCTCAAATTAACACATTTGAAATTCCAGGTCTGTCTGTGACCCTACAGGCCTATTTTGCATGTTATAAAACTCAGACGGTTCTAGTAGGAATCCTACAAGGAACCATAGGAGAAGTAACATTTTGTATTTTTGGCTCAGTTTATCAAGTTCTGCTGACTGGTGAATATGGCTGTAAATTCAAAATTCTTACTTTTAGTTTGTAGCATTATAGGCCTATTTTACATAAATAAATAAATAAATCAGACTGATTGAATAAGAACCAATGGAGGAACAGCAATATGAAGTTTTGACCAAATTTTGAATGTTTCCTCTTGGTTTGTGGCCCTACAAGCCTATTTTTCTGATCCAGTAGGAATCCTGGAGGAATCAGTAGGAATCATTGGAGGAGTAGCGATTTGAAATTTAGATTTAATTTCCACTATTCCCACTTCCTGTGTAAATTATAGATAAAAATTCAAAATTACAGCTCCAAATGTTTGTGGCCCCATGTGATTATGTTCCATGGTAGAAATTCAGACTGATCCAACAAGAACCCAAAGATTTGAAGTTAAAATTGATGTATGATAGACAGATATTTGATCATTCACACTATAACCAGGAAAAAAAGTAGTACAGCATAAACCTAATCCAGGTCAAATCTTTTACTTCAGTGTTCGTTTGTAGATTAGTGCACTCAATAAATGTACTTAATTTTGAGTAATGTTGCAAATAATCCAACAAGCAGAAGAAGGCAACAACACAATCCTCATGGTAGAGATCAGAACATTTGACAGCTGACTTTGTGTGTCACAGACAACCACTGCTGACATGAATCTCTTCTTTTCTGTCCAGAACAGTTTATACTGATTCTCTATAATAACTGAGCACCGTGTTTACAAGACTCGTGAAAATGTGTTTTTTTTTTTTTGTGCCTTATCTTTAATTTATTTATAGGTGGCTAAACTCACTCACGACATCTCCATCTTTACTGAGGGCATCCTAATGATGAAGACCACTCTGGTTGGAATTATTAAGGTAGATGATGTGATAAAGGACTTGTCTTGACATTCAAACACTTTGTCAAAGCTGTACATCATTAGTCTGTTACTTGCTTTCCAGCATGTATTTAAAGCACATTTATCATTCTGTTGAGCTGTTACCATTGTTGCCATGCTTCAGGTGGATCCTAAGCAGCTTCTGGAGGATGGCATCAGGAAAGAGCTGGTAAAAAGGGTAGCTTATGCTCTCCACAAAGGACTGATCTTCAACCCCAAAGCTAAGGTCAGACTGTACACCTCCTGAGAGTCTTTGTTTTTGTCATACTGCTAAATCCAGAAATAGTAGAGGAGATATCTTTAAATTTGATAGCTGTACATTTTTTACATTTCTGTTGTACAGTGAATTGTGAAGTATTAATTTCTTATGGTCTTGCTGCTGTTACGGGAATCGAATGACAATTCATTTCAAGGCACAGAATTGTCGCCTACGTTCTTTGAATAGTGGACAAATAATGCCTTGGCTACTAATCTCTGGATAGCAATTATCCCAAAACATCAATTTTCTTCATTGTCTTGTTGAGGAGAAAAAGAACTGTTACATCTTGATAATGTATTTATGGGTTATAATGTTTCCATGAGTGAAATAGACTATTATTTTTTAAAAACTATGAGTTTACTAATTGAGAGATTTACCCATAGAATACCATTTTTATCCCCTGCTGGCTGAAGGATCAAAGGGGGATTACTTGTATGTCGTGACGATTTCTGTCTGTCGCCCGCCCGTTCGTCTGTCTAAAAAAGGGTAGAAGCATTCTGAAATCAACTCCTCTCACATTTTTGGGAGGAATTTCTTGAAACTTGGTACAAGTCCTTGTTATAAATTGGTAGTACACATATTTTAATATCATTTGAGTTGGGTTGTTTTACCAGAGTTATGGACCTTGATTAACAAAGCTAGACTCCATCAGTTTCATGCTTGGATGCTTGCATTCTGAAATCAACTCCTTCAGATAGAATTTCATGTAACTTGGTAGAAATCTTTATTACGGGTTGATAATACACATATTGTAATATTGTACAAGATTGACACATTTTGGCAGAATTATAGTCCTTGATGAACAAATCTAGACACTGCCAGTTTCATGAGTTGGTGCCTGCATTCTGAAATCAGCTATCACATATTAGGATGAATTTTGTGAAATTCAGTAGAAGTTCTGGAAATATTATTAGAATGTAGCAACCACTTGTACCAAAGCAGCATTTGCTGGTGGGGCATATTGTGCTCTCAGAGTACTCTTGTTCATTATGTTTTCATTATATAAGATGTTATGAACAGGCACATGTTCTTGTAATAGTATGAATTCAGCTAGAATTAAACAAGACTGATCTTTCACTCTCTTAGTCGAGTGAGCTCATGCCAAAGTTGAAGGACATGGGAGCCACCATGGACGGTTTTCTACAGGTCTTTTGAGTACATCCAGGACTACGTCAGCATTTATGGCCTTAAAATCTGGCAGGAGGAAGTATCAAGAATTGTCAATTACAACGTCGAACAGGAGTGTAACAGCTTCCTCAGGACCAAGGTTCTTTCTCATTACTTCCAGTATTCTAAATGTTTGGATTGTGCTTCTTTGTCAGTTAACAGCTACTGACTGATTAGTTTTTCCTTCTTTCTAACCAGATTCAGGACTGGGAGAGTGTTTACCAGTCAACTCACATCCCCATCCCAAAGTTCCCTGCAGTAGATGAATCTGCCACTTTCATTGGTCGGCTTTGCAGAGAGATCCTTCGGATCACTGATCCCAAGTCAGTTTGCTCACAGTGTCGTCTAACAGTACTGTCAGTATAACTGTAGTATTATAGCATTATAAAAAACTTGGGATTATACAGTTAATTGTTGAAAGTAAAATGTGTAATTACATTGTAGTGAAATCAAAACTTGATTATATGTAGTGATTTTTACTAATGTTACGTTTTCTGTTGACATTTGTTCGTTGGTCGGTTGGTAAGAAAAAGGATTTTTTTTTTTTTTTCCTAGAGGAGTGAAGCTCTTACACCCCCATCACATGAGAGCACAAATTGTGCCTTATTCATACTGTACTTGAACGCCTCATACAGCATTCCAACAGCAGTCGGCACAGTCGTGTGTCGCTCGTGCTGGAAAACATCCGAACTGCGGTGGAATCAGTCGTACTGCTGTAAGAATGGACATTCAGACGTCATTTGTGCAATTCGACCTGCAGCATGAATTGCGTGAATGCTGTACGAATTAACATTCGACAGTTGTGCAAGTCGTGCTGCATTCGAATTTCTTGGACAGCATTCATGTGGCGCTTGGGAAAATACACCAAATTGGCAGGCCAGCACAAATGTAGAGAGCATGCATACTACTGTCAGACTGCCGTCGAACTGTGGAATATTCATACGGCGGTCGTACTGCTGTGCGACTGCTAGCTCAAATGGCATTCAAACTGGCATCCGAAATGGCAACCCACCAGTATTCAGAGCAGCCTGATCACGTCGGCACGAGCCAGACCCCCCCCCGCATCGTGTTTGTGCACAAAGGAAATATTGTGATGTGCAAAGTCTGTGGCATGCAGTCACGTTCACATGTAGTGCATGTGCATGAGACGTGAACATTGCGCAATCACATGGAATACAACGTGTGTCACAGCGAATCTGCACGTCTCTGTGACGCGCTGTTGCACACTGCGGCTGTGTGGACGGGGTCTGACAGCCATGATGACATGATAATACAGATGAATTGTCTGACACATGAGGTGGACTGACAATGGATGTGTGAGTACATTCTCATCCTGGACATTATGCCGCGATAACAGGTGCTGCATCAGGGAGTCTGTGTGTGTCAGAGCCGCACGAGAGAGAGAGGGAGAGAGAGAGAGAGAGAGAGGTTGTTTATTAATTGCTCAATTTCAGTTATTGCTCACTTGCTGTGACAATGTAAACATATATTTCCCATGTCAGTAAAGCTCCATTGTAATAGAAAATGGAAACTGAAATTGTGAGAAAGAGAGTGAGGGAGTGACACACACAGCAGAGCACAGTGATCGCCTGCGACACCCCCCCAAACAGCTGATTCCCAGAGAGGGACTGACAGAGGACGAGAGAGCGAGCTTCCAGCGTATGCTTGCTGCATACTGCCGGCAATGTGGGGTTTCTCCTGGGTTCATTATTTTCAGCCTTCCTTTTATTTTGTTATGTTGGCATGTTTCATTTTTCGTGCTGTGCCGCATGCGACCTGCACAAATCACTTGAGCCTGCTTTGAACCACATTCTGGGTAATCGAACATTTGTACACAGCTGTACGACTGCCGTTTGAATTTCCTTAATTGTCTGTCTCGTACGAATAATGCATCTCGACTTTTTGTTGTGTTTTTAATTTGTGTGATTCGTACGGCATTCGTGCTCTAGTGTGACCCCCCGTCACACTAGAGCACGAATTAGCCGTAGTGTTTTTGTATGTAACAGTATTGTAGCTTGTTATCGTTGTATTGACCAAATCATGTCTCTTCTATTAGCTTTCTGACAAACGTTGGTTCTTTTGAACATCTTCAGGGTAACAAGCTACATCGACCAGATGAACACCTGGTACGACCTGAAGAATCATCAGGAGGTGACCAACAACATGCTGTTTTCTGAGATCAAGAACACTCTGGGCACCTTTGGCCTCAACGGTCCTGGACCGTCTGCTCTGCTTCATGATTGTCAAAGAGCTACAGGTTAATAAGTCAGCAAAAACTTAAATCTAGCAGGGTATGAAAGAAAGCTACAAGAACTCTGTGTGTGTGTGTGTGGTGTGGTGTGTGTGTGTGTGTGTGTGTGTGCGTGCGTGCGTGCGTGCGTGCGTGCGCTGTGGAATTTATAAATTCCTACTTTTTGGTTGCTCAGAGTTGCTCATGTTTATATATCATGCAACAAGAAGCAAAGACACTGGCGCATTGGTTTATTTATTTATAAGACAAACAAGCTAACGGACTAATTAATGTTATAGTATGAGACAAAGAACTTAAGAAAACTGCTCCTTGTCATCACGGAACAGACTGAAGCATCTATTTAGAGCTAAACGTGTGCATGCTCACCTCACTAAATACAATGAAACATTTTAAAACTCCTATACATTTTTAAAAACATTATAGTTAGCCTTACTTTAGCCTGTCTGTTCTCCTTGTTGATCTTGTGTATGTCCCACAAAGTGGCACGAGTGGAGTGCCAAGTAGTATGAAGCTTATTTTCCCTCTTTATCAAGACCATGATCTTTCAGTTTGAAAGTACGACTTATTAATTCACTTGTTCTGTAAGAACCCACCATGTACGTACACCTCATTCAGAACTTTTTCCACACAGCAGATTGCATTCAGCTTAACGCATTACGCTACTTTTGATTCAGGAGTGTGAAATCACAGTACCTCTTTCAGATCAGTAGGATCAACTTGTGATGCATGTAGATGGTGCCATCTTGTGGCCATAGATGATGATGCATTTTTTTCCCATGTAAGTCTGTTCAGATCAACATGTAAGTTACAGGTGCAGCAACCCCCCCCCCCCCCCCCCCCCAAAAAATACAGAATTAAATAAAAGTGATTATTATGCAGAAATACAGTAATACAGATTGAGACAAGCTACAATCAGAACTGTGTTATCACATATTAATGCCTGAAATGATTCAAGATTGATGCTCATTTTCTGAGCTGCAAGTCATACATAACGGTAAAAAAAACTTAAATTTAATTGTGACATATTTAATTTCTTTAAATTTAGCCAAATGAGATACTTGAGCCAAATTCTTTCATCATCAGAACTTCCTCATGCTGCTTCAGAAGAACATCCTAAAAGACAAAGCGGTGGTAGATGTCTTCAAAGGTTTGCTGGCTGCTGTCCATCCAATCCAGGGCATTGTGGGTAAGTATTCACTGTGCAAAAAAAAAAAAAAAAAAAATCACATTTACTGCACAAAATAATTCTGTCCATTGAGTAAAATACATGTGGTTCCCCCTGTATTAGCTAATGCAAACAAAGTGTACACCAGTGTTGTGACCAAAACCCAGAAGATCTGGGGCACTACCTGGAGGCCATCATGAAGGTATGGATCCAACAGAAGACTAAGTGTGGGCTTTGAAACCCAGTCCAAGTTGGACTTCTCACTAACGTTGTTGTGTGTGTGTGTGTGTGTTTGTCATAGGTCGGCCAGATGCAGATTCTCAGACAGCAGATTGCCAATGAGCTCAACTACTCCTGCAAGTTTGACTCCAAACACCTACAGGAGGGTCACCAGCACAAACACACTCCCATCTCTGGATGGAGCTGCACCTTAAACAGAGAAAAAAACAATCAGGGCACCAGAAAGACAAAAAATACTGTATAATTTACCTACTACTCAATCTACTCAATTGAGTATGTTGCCATGTGAAATCCAGGTGGCATACACTTTTTCCAGACCGAATTCAAGCAATTATGTTGTATTTTAAATACAGCAAGAGACAGAAAATAGGGCATCAAGCGGGTCCACAGTTATTCAGCCATGGGAGTGAGCACCCCAGGTGGACAGAAATGAAGACATGAGCTGATAACGTGCTCTGATTTTTATAGTATAGCACTAGGGCCTTGCTCTATGTGACTAGAGACACACTATCTACTATGTGGCGTTACTAACTGTCGTCATTCACTCTGTCCTTGTGAAGGAGAGCAGCTTAATCAGGAATCCAAATCCTGACATATTCCCCCCTTTTCCGGCTCAAAGCCAGAAACATTCCACACTATGTCAGTAAAAAACCTCAATACTTTTGAAATATAAAATGGGAAAATAATGTAAAAAGGAAATGAAAAAAAAAAAATTCTAAAAGTCTATACCCATACTGTGAAATTATAAAAGGTGTTGTAACACATGCTAACAAGTATAACTGTACCAATGATAATATAACTGATCAGAAACTGCACTTCATAAACGGCAGCATCAAGGTTTGTTCAAATGACGCAAGTTCAACATCGCACAAGTTCATCACAGATAAGGGTAAAAAAAAAACAGTGACTGCTTATTTGGGAATAATTCCCTTATGACCGGCCCTGCTGAGCGAACCATGTATGGCATGTCATAAAGCTGTCACATTCTAACACGGATTAACTAATAAACATGCTAATGGATAAATGAAAACTTTGGAACATATAATATTATCATACAATAATATTGTATAATTATAATATCCTCCATCCATTTTCTTCCGCTTTATCTGGAGTCGGGTCGTGGGGGCAGCAGCCTCAAGCAAAGCCGCCCATACTTCCGATCACACACACCTCCCCCAGCTCCTCGGGGAACCCCAAGGCGTTCCCAGCCAGCCGAGGGATTTCGTCCCTCCAGTGTGTCCTGGGTCTTCCCCGGGGCCTCCCTCCCGATGGACATGCCCAGAACACCTCTCCACGAGGCGTCCAGGGGGCATCCGAAAAAGATGCCCGAGCCACCTCAACTGGCTCCTTTCGATGTGGAGGAGCAGCGCTCGACTTCCGACTCCTCACCCTATCTCTAAGGTGAACGCATAGCCACCCTGCAGAGGAAACTCATCTCGGCCGCTTGTACTCCGATCTCATTCTTTCGGTCATGAGCAAATCTCATAACATAGGTGAAGATCGGGACATAGATCGATCGGTAAATCGAGAGCTTGCGCCCCTACCTCAGCTCTCTCTTCACCACGACGGTCCGATACAGCGACCGCATCACTGCAGATGCTGCACCGATCCGTCTGTCGATCTCACGCTCCATCCGTCCCTCACATCGTGAACAAGACCCCGAGATACTTAAAACTCCTCCACTTGAGGCAAGGACACTCCACCGACCTGAGAGGGCAAAGGCAACCTTTTCCGGTTGAGAACCAGGGCCTCGGATTTGGAGGTGCTGATTTTCATCCCGGACGCTTCACACTTGGCTGCAAACTGCCCCAGTGCACGCTGAAGGTCCTGATTTGACGAAGCCAACAGAACCACATCGTCCACAACAGCAGAGACGAGATTCTGTGGTTCCCAAACCAGACCCCCTCTACACCCTGGCTGCGCCTAGAAATGTCTGTCCATAAAGACAATGAACAGAACCGGTGACAAAGGGCAACCCTGGTGGAGGCCAACGTGCACTGGAAACAGGTTGACGTACTACCGGCAATGCGAACCAAGCTCCTGCTGCGGTCGTACAGGGACCGGATAGCCCTTAGCAAAGGACCCCGGACCCTGTACTCCCGGAGCACCCCCCACAGGGTGCCCTGAGGGACATGGTCAAACGCCTTCTCCAGATCCACAAAGCACATGTGGACTGGTTGGGCGAACTCCCATGAACCCTCGAGCACCCGATGGAGCGTGTAGAGCAGGTCCAGTGTGCTGCGACCAGGACGAAATCTACACTGCTCCTTCTGAATCTGAGGTTTGACTATCGGTCGAATTCTCCTCTCCAGTACTCTGGAATAGACCTTACCACGGGGAGGCTGAGGAGTGTGATCCCCCTGTAGTTGGAACACACCCTCCGGTCCCCCCTTCTTAAACAGAGGGACCATCACCCCGGTCTGCCAATCCAGAGGCACTGTCCCCAACCGCCATGCGATGTTGCAGAGGCATGTCAGCCAAGACAGTCCCACAACATCCAGCGATTTAAGGTACTCAGGACGGATTTCATCCACCCCAGGATCCTTGCCACCGAGGAGCTTTCTAACCACCTCGGTGACTTCGGCCTGGGTAGTGGATGAGTCTGCCTCTGAGTCCCCAGTCTCTGCTTCCCTCTTCGGAAGATGTGACGATGGGATTGAGGAGATCCTCAAAGTATCCTTCCACCCGCCTGACAACATCCCCAGTCAGGGTCAACAGCTCCCCACCCGCACCGTAGACAGTGCTGGTGGAGAGCTGCTTCACCTCTGAGGGCGTCGGACGGTTTGCCAGAATTTCTTTGAGGCCGACCAATAGTCCTCCTCCATGGCCTCCCCGAACTCCTCCCAGACCCGAGTTTTTGCCTGTAACGACCGCACGGGCTGCGGCACGCTTGGCCTGCCGGTACCTGTCAGCTGCCTCCGCGGTCCCACCTACCAACAAAGACAAGTAGGACTCCTTCTTCAGCTTGACAGCATCCCTTACTTCCAGCGTCCACCACCAGGTTCTGGGATTGCTGCCGCAGCAGGCATCAGAGACCTTGCGACCACAGCTGCGAGCGGCCGCATCGACAATGGAGGTGGAGAACATGGTCCACTCAGACTCAGACATGTCTCCAACCTCCCCCGGGATCTGGGAGAGAAGCTCTCCCGGAGGTTGGAGTTGAAGACCTCGATGACAAGAGGGTTCCGCCAGTCGTTCCCAGCAGACCCTCACGATACGTTTGGGCCTGCCAGGTCTGACTGGCTTCCTCCCCTCCCAGCGGATCCAACTCACCACCAGGTGGTGATCGGTCAACAGCTCAGCCCCTCTCTTCACTTGAGTGTCCGAGACACGTGGCAGAAGGTCAGATGATACGACTACAAAGTCGATCATCGACCTCCAGTTCAGGGTGTCCTGGTGCCACGTGCACTTATGGACACCCTTGTGCTCGAACATGGTGTTCGTGATGGACAAACTGTGACTAGCACAGAAGTCTAACAACTGAACACCACTCGGGTTCAGATCGGGGGAGGCCGTTCTTCCTGATCACCCCCTCCAGGTCTCACTGTCGCAGCCCACGGGGGGGTTGAAAATCCCCCAGGAGAACAATGGAGTCCCCAGTCGGAGCACTATCCAGTACCCCTTCCAGGGACTCCAAGAAGGTCGGGTACTCTGCACTGCCACTCGGCCCGTAGGCTGAGACAACAGTGAGAGACCTGTCCCCAAGCCAAAGGTGTAGGGATGCGACCCTCTCATTCACCGGAGTGAACTCCAACACATGGCGACTGAGCTGGGGAGCAATAAGCAATGCGACCCCAGCTCTCCGCCTCTCCCCGTGGGCAACGCCAGAAAAATGGAGCGTCCAGCCCCTCTCCAGGAGTTGGGTATCAGAGCCCAAGCTGTGCATGGAGGTGAGCCCGACTCCCTCTAGTCGGTATCTCTCAACCTCCTGCACAAGCTCAGGCTCCTTCCCCCCCAGTGAGGTGACATTCCACGTCCCAACAGCCAGAGGCTGTGAGCACGGACCGGGCCCCCGGGCCACCCACCCTCGACCGCCACCCGGTCCTCTCTGCACCCGACCCCCATGGCCCCCTCCGGAGGTGGTGAACCCACAGGAGGGCGGGCCCACGTTGCTCTTTCGGGCTGAGCCTGGCCGGGACCCATGGGCTAAGGCCCGACCACCAGGTGTTCGCACGCAAGCCCCAACCCTGGGCCTGGCTCCGGGGTGGGGCCCCGGCTCCGCCATACCGGGCAACGTCTCGGTCCTTGATTTTTTTCTGGTCATGGGAGCTTCTGAACTGCCCTTAGTCTGACCCGTCACCTAGGACCTGTTTGCCTTGGGAGACCCTACAAGGGGCACAAAGCCCCTGACAACATAGCTCCTAGGATCATCCGGGTACGCAGACTCCCCCACCACGATAAAGTGGCAGCTAGAGGGGGAGATAACAATAATAATTATTGTGATAATTAATATTTGAATCCATCCAATCATAATTCTATTAATTTTATATTTCACTTCAGTAAAACGTCATTACGTAAAATACATGAACATTTGGCATGAGTAGGAATACCTTTAAAAACTTATCTCCAGATGTTCAGTTGCAATGTATAAAATGTAAAAACCGGACACACATGAATGAATGAACAAATCATCATTTTGCACTTTAAATGATGTACATTATGACTGACTCCATCTTCATTGTACTTTTTGTACTAACTTGAAAATAATGAATGACCCCTAACTGTAGTTGTGACTTCCAAATTCATTATTTATTTGGCTTTTTCAGGATGTGTTAAGGAAAATGACTGTTTTAGCATAACTTATTAGTTGTTGTGTATTCAAATGGTTTCATCTTCTGTCTTTTAGCTTATGACCCAAACAACAAACGGCTGCGTCAGATAAGGATCAGGTGTTAAACGACTCCAGATTCAACCCAAAGATCTTGTTCCAGCTGCTACTCGATACGGCTCAGTTTGAGTTCACATTCAAAGAGGTACGAGTCTTTAATTAATAACTGAAAAATGTTTTTGCGAGTGCAGGAGTTGCAGCCATTTACTCCAGTTGAACAACAAAGTTGATAATGATTTCTGTGTTGTTGCAGCCGACTGTGGTCTATGTTCGATGTGTCTGATCTGTTTAATAGCATCTCGTGAAGCAACATCTGGCTGCTCAGTCTATCATTAGAAAGGACACATATTTAATGCTGTCATTACAAATTTCATCTGACTAATCCTTCCTCCCTGATTCAACGTCTGTGTTGTCCCTCAAACAGATGTTCAAGCAGATGCTGTCAGAGAAGCAGATCAAATGGGAGAGCTACAAGACAGAGGGATCGGAGAGAATGACAGAGCTAGCTGAAGTCTTCTCTGGGGTCAAACCCCTCACCAGGGTGGAGAAGAATGGTGTGTTAATGCTGGTGTCACACATGGATGTCACAGAATGTTTGTGCTAAGTTAAAAATGTGGACTCGCAGGAAAAATAAAGCGTATGAAGAGAGGTGGATTAACATGACATCAGTCATACCAAGTGTTTCCAAACACTTTTCACAGAGAACCTACAGGCCTGGTTTAGAGAAATCTCCAAACAGATTGAGTCATTGAACTATGAGGACTCGACAGCAGCTGGTAGGAAGACTGTCCAGCTCATCCAGGCACTCGTTGAGGTGAGTGTCAGAATGAAGACTCATCCTGACTTTCCATTTTAACATTACAGTGAACTGACAGTGTTGATCAGCTGTCATGGGATAGCGTGGGTTCAGTCTCATGACATCATGTCAGGTCTGGGAGCATGTGTTGGTGCCACACATTGTGGCATCATCACACAATGGAACCACCCTGGGTCCTGATCACCAACCACCCAAGAAGACAGCTGGTCATCTCCACCTCATAAAATTTCCTGCGTGCTGCAGCCAGGTGAAACATGGGTGTCCTCTTGGCCTTTCCCAGTTGCTGGGGGTTTTGAGGCATCTGTGTGTTAGAGCAGGCTCAGAGAAGCGCGCCATAGGGCAAAAATAAAGTAGTTAACATTTCCTCACAGTACAGAGAGGATTGGCATGACTAAACACCTGTGTCCAGCAACGTCATGACTCTATAGGTTTTTCCCAAATGACTCTCAGTCTGAAAGTCCAAGGTTTCTGACACATGACTGTCACTACTGAGATACATTCATCTTTCTCACATGTTCAATACTTTTGCCACAAACACACGCATATGCTTCTGAGATCTGCATCCAGAAAGTAATTGAAAGCCTGGATTTAATTTTGATCCAGAACAATTCGCAAATTTAGACTCTCTGACACTTTACCAAGCTTTTCAAGTGCTGCAAACAGGCAAGCATTGATTACAAAAACATTACATCATCTTCTGCAAAGTCAAAATCAGCTAACATTTTCTTCAGTATTAGCCAGACTGGGAAGAAGTCAAACATTAAATCTGGGAAACCAAAGCAAAGGTACTCTGTGGAACTTACTGATAACTGAATTATTAGGAAGGCTACACGTCTGTGGACAGAGTTGACATACTAGGCACTCCTATATACCTATATATTTAGGTGTCTGCAGTGTCTTTCATTGACAACATGATTGGTATCTTCATGACACAACTGTTTTTTGAATCCAAAGTCCAATGGTGCAACACTGCATGCTGAAACTAGGATCCAGCAATTCATAGCCCAGTAAAGTCAAGGAAGACTAGGTCAGATGAGGCATACACTTTATATTGTAAGGGAACATCTGCTATGAATCTATGACCATGTGGCACACTTCTCTGCATCATCCAGCATGCAGGTGCCTCAGTGCTGAGGAACCCAGCATTGAGGAAAAGGCCAAGGTGATGCCCACATATCACCTGGCTGCAGCAGACACATGGTTACTTTCTGGAGGTGGGGATAGATGGATTGTCTGCTTGGGTGGTTGCCAACCAGGACCTAGGGAGATTTCATAGGGATGCAGTGATGTGCAGCACTAGGACATCCTTCCAGACCAGACCTGCTCTTGATTTCACATAATCCCTGGACAGGCATTAGAATGTAGCTCTGTGTGTATTCTGTGCAGGTACATATGTATATAAAATGTTCTGTCTTTGTCTTCAGGTGCAGGAGTTCCACCAGCTGGAGTCAAACCTGCAGGTGTGTCAGTTTCTGCAGGACACCAGGAAGTTCCTTCATCAAATGATCCGCACCATCAACATCAAAGAAGAAGTCCTCATCACTATGCAGATAGTTGGAGATCTGTCATATGCATGGCAGATAATTGACAGGTACTTATTGATATTTATATACAAATGAAGCCAAAGGAGAACACCGTTAAGTTAATTATCATATGTATCTTATGACTTACTGACTCATGATTAACATTGTTTTCTGTTTTGTCCAGTTTCACATCAATTATGCAAGAAAGCATCCGAGTCAACCCATCCATGGTAACCAAACTGAGAGCAACTTTTCTCAAAGTGAGGACCACTTGAGCCCCACACGCATATAAACACGTGCGCATGCTGAGCTCTGAGAGCGTTGCTTTCAAGAATTAAAACCTGTGATGGTAAACTCATGTTCATTTTTTTTTTAATATGTGACCAGCTGGCATCTGCTTTGGATCTTCCGTTGCTGCGTATCAACCAGGCCAACAGCGCTGACCTGCTGAGTGTCTCACAGTTCTACTCTGGGGAGCTGGTGTCTTACGTCAGGAAGGTACATTGAAAAGTCTCTTTCATTTTTCCATGTTTGCAGCTGATAAATCAGACTTTCTGAAACTTCCCACAGTGCCCAGGCACATTTTCAGCCTAGTTTCCAACATTAACAAATGAGCTCTGCATGCTGCAAATGATTTCCAGTCACTGCAACAGCTGCAGCCGTAATTAATGTTTCCGCAGCCATCTGTGGAGCACATCGATCCCCGAAAGAGCTGCTTTGTGGATGTGAACTTTAAGATGCTGTTACCTTCTGCTGTCAGCTGCCACATGCTGTGTCCCTTTAGAGAATTTGTTCTTGCTGGCTGCACACCAGATTCTTCATCCAGAACGCTGTGTAGCATCTGCTTTGGGAGATGAACCTTGACTTTTCCATCTTAAAATCTGTCAAGTGATGACTGATGTCTGTGCTCATTTTTTTTTAGAATTTCATCATCCTGTTTTGTAGGTGCTGCAAATCATCCCAGAGAGCATGTTCACCTCTCTGGCCAAGATCATCAAGCTGCAGATCCACGACATCATGGAGGTGCCCACACGGCTGGACAAGGACAAACTGAAGGACTACTCCCAGCTGGGGGCTCGCTATGAAGTAAAGCAACTGTCTGGTGTTAGATTTGATTTCATAATGTTGCAAAACTAAAGATACAGATTTTCAGAGATTAGTGCAGTATATCAAATTACAGTTGCTGCAAGAGATGCGGCTGAGTTATTAGGTTTCATATAGTCATGTATTTCAGTTATAAGTAAAATATTATTTTGGAATTTTACAATCATAATTAATGTGCAACAATTGATGCAGATAAATACATTATTCTCGCAGAGAAAATTTGCTTCTTGATATTGAAAATGAAATCAAAATGTAGATTTGGAATTTGTCAGCCATGAAATTCCATGAAAGTCTAAAAAGGAAATGTGATTTATAGAGTGATAGCCTTTTAACATTTAGGTTGAATTTCAATTTCAGATTTTTTTTATTTGATTTTTTTTTTTATCTCTTTTGTTCAGTTTAATAAAAAGCTACCGGTGATCTTTGTAAATGCCTGTACAATATATAGTAATGCACCATGTTCTTCTTTGACTGCTCAAAAGGATAAATGGGGTTTTATGTTTATGTCTGGTTATGAACCAAACCAACCCCAGTGAAAACTGTTGGTGGAGTAGCATTTTGCAATTTTGGCTGAATTCATCAAGTTATACTTTCTGTGGAAAATGGGGATGGAAAAAACATTTCTAATTCACTTAAGACCTTATGGGCCTATTTTGCATGGTTAAAAAAAAAAAAAAAATCAGAGGGGTCCCATAAGAACCATTGGTGGACAATTTAACAGTTTGACTGGATTTCTGATATTTCCTCTTCCTGCTCAAATTAACACATTTGAAATTCCAGGTCTGTCTGTGACCCTACAGGCCTATTTTGCATGTTATAAAACTCAGATGGTTCTAGTAGGAATCCTACAAGGAACCATAGGAGAAGTAACATTTTGTATTTTTGGCTCAGTTTATCAAGTTCTGCTGACTGGTGAATATGGCTGTAAATTCAAAATTCTTACTTTTAGTTTGTAGCATTATAGACCTATTTTACATAAATAAATAAATAAATCAGACTGATTGAATAAGAACCAATGGAGGAACAGCAATATGAAGTTTTGACCAAATTTTGAATGTTTCCTCTTGGTTTGTGGCCCTACAAGCCTATTTTTCTGATCCAGTAGGAATCCTGGAGGAATCAGTAGGAATCATTGGAGGAGTAGCGATTTGAAATTTAGATTTAATTTCCACTATTCCCACTTCCTGTGTAAATTATAGATAAAAATTCAAAATTACAGCTCCAAATGTTTGTGGCCCCATGTGATTATGTTCCATGGTAGAAATTCAGACTGATCCAACAAGAACCCAAAGATTTGAAGTTAAAATTGATGTATGATAGACAGATATTTGATCATTCACACTATAACCAGGAAAAAAAGTAGTACAGCATAAACCTAATCCAGGTCAAATCTTTTACTTCAGTGTTCGTTTGTAGATTAGTGCACTCAATAAATGTACTTAATTTTGAGTAATGTTGCAAATAATCCAACAAGCAGAAGAAGGCAACAACACAATCCTCATGGTAGAGATCAGAACATTTGACAGCTGACTTTGTGTGTCACAGACAACCACTGCTGACATGAATCTCTTCTTTTCTGTCCAGAACAGTTTATACTGATTCTCTATAATAACTGAGCACCGTGTTTACAAGACTCGTGAAAATGTGTTTTTTTTTTTTGTGCCTTATCTTTAATTTATTTATAGGTGGCTAAACTCACTCACGACATCTCCATCTTTACTGAGGGCATCCTAATGATGAAGACCACTCTGGTTGGAATTATTAAGGTAGATGATGTGATAAAGGACTTGTCTTGACATTCAAACACTTTGTCAAAGCTGTACATCATTAGTCTGTTACTTGCTTTCCAGCATGTATTTAAAGCACATTTATCATTCTGTTGAGCTGTTACCATTGTTGCCATGCTTCAGGTGGATCCTAAGCAGCTTCTGGAGGATGGCATCAGGAAAGAGCTGGTAAAAAGGGTAGCTTATGCTCTCCACAAAGGACTGATCTTCAACCCCAAAGCTAAGGTCAGACTGTACACCTCCTGAGAGTCTTTGTTTTTGTCATACTGCTAAATCCAGAAATAGTAGAGGAGATATCTTTAAATTTGATAGCTGTACATTTTTTACATTTCTGTTGTACAGTGAATTGTGAAGTATTTAATTTCTTATGGTCTTGCTGCTGTTACGGGAATCGAATGACAATTCATTTCAAGGCACAGAATTGTCGCCTACGTTCTTTGAATAGTGGACAAATAATGCCTTGGCTACTAATCTCTGGATAGCAATTATCCCAAAACATCAATTTTCTTCATTGTCTTGTTGAGGAGAAAAAGAACTGTTACATCTTGATAATGTATTTATGGGTTATAATGTTTCCATGAGTGAAATAGACTATTATTTTTTAAAAACTATGAGTTTACTAATTGAGAGATTTACCCATAGAATACCATTTTTATCCCCTGCTGGCTGAAGGATCAAAGGGGGATTACTTGTATGTCGTGACGATTTCTGTCTGTCGCCCGCCCGTTCGTCTGTCTAAAAAAGGGTAGAAGCATTCTGAAATCAACTCCTCTCACATTTTTGGGAGGAATTTCTTGAAACTTGGTACAAGTCCTTGTTATAAATTGGTAGTACACATATTTTAATATCATTTGAGTTGGGTTGTTTTACCAGAGTTATGGACCTTGATTAACAAAGCTAGACTCCATCAGTTTCATGCTTGGATGCTTGCATTCTGAAATCAACTCCTTCAGATAGAATTTCATGTAACTTGGTAGAAATCTTTATTACGGGTTGATAATACACATATTGTAATATTGTACAAGATTGACACATTTTGGCAGAATTATAGTCCTTGATGAACAAATCTAGACACTGCCAGTTTCATGAGTTGGTGCCTGCATTCTGAAATCAGCTATCACATATTTAGGATGAATTTTGTGAAATTCAGTAGAAGTTCTGGAAATATTATTAGAATGTAGCAACCACTTGTACCAAAGCAGCATTTGCTGGTGGGGCATATTGTGCTCTCAGAGTACTCTTGTTCATTATGTTTTCATTATATAAGATGTTATGAACAGGCACATGTTCTTGTAATAGTATGAATTCAGCTAGAATTAAACAAGACTGATCTTTCACTCTCTTAGTCGAGTGAGCTCATGCCAAAGTTGAAGGACATGGGAGCCACCATGGACGGTTTCTACAGGTCTTTTGAGTACATCCAGGACTACGTCAGCATTTATGGCCTTAAAATCTGGCAGGAGGAAGTATCAAGAATTGTCAATTACAACGTCGAACAGGAGTGTAACAGCTTCCTCAGGACCAAGGTTCTTTCTCATTACTTCCAGTATTCTAAATGTTTGGATTGTTGCTTCTTTGTCAGTTAACAGCTACTGACTGATTAGTTTTTCCTTCTTTCTAACCAGATTCAGGACTGGGAGAGTGTTTACCAGTCAACTCACATCCCCATCCCAAAGTTCCCTGCAGTAGATGAATCTGCCACTTTCATTGGTCGGCTTTGCAGAGAGATCCTTCGGATCACTGATCCCAAGTCAGTTTGCTCACAGTGTCGTCTAACAGTACTGTCAGTATAACTGTAGTATTATAGCATTATAAAAAACTTGGGATTATACAGTTAATTGTTTGAAAGTAAAATGTGTAATTACATTGTAGTGAAATCAAAACTTGATTATATGTAGTGATTTTTACTAATGTTACGTTTTCTGTTGACATTTGTTCGTTGGTCGGTTGGTAAGAAAAAGGATTTTTTTTTTTTTTCCTAGAGGAGTGAAGCTCTTACACCCCCATCACATGAGAGCACAAATTTGTGCCTTATTCATACTGTACTTGAACGCCTCATACAGCATTCCAACAGCAGTCGGCACAGTCGTGTGTCGCTCGTGCTGGAAAACATCCGAACTGCGGTGGAATCAGTCGTACTGCTGTAAGAATGGACATTCAGACGTCATTTGTGCAATTCGACCTGCAGCATGAATTGCGTGAATGCTGTACGAATTAACATTCGACAGTTGTGCAAGTCGTGCTGCATTCGAATTTCTTGGACAGCATTCATGTGGCGCTTGGGAAAATACACCAAATTGGCAGGCCAGCACAAATGTAGAGAGCATGCATACTACTGTCAGACTGCCGTCGAACTGTGGAATATTCATACGGCGGTCGTACTGCTGTGCGACTGCTAGCTCAAATGGCATTCAAACTGGCATCCGAAATGGCAACCCACCAGTATTCAGAGCAGCCTGATCACGTCGGCACGAGCCAGACCCCCCCCGCATCGTGTTTGTGCACAAAGGAAATATTGTGATGTGCAAAGTCTGTGGCATGCAGTCACGTTCACATGTAGTGCATGTGCATGAGACGTGAACATTGCGCAATCACATGGAATACAACGTGTGTCACAGCGAATCTGCACGTCTCTGTGACGCGCTGTTGCACACTGCGGCTGTGTGGACGGGGTCTGACAGCCATGATGACATGATAATACAGATGAATTGTCTGACACATGAGGTGGACTGACAATGGATGTGTGAGTACATTCTCATCCTGGACATTATGCCGCGATAACAGGTGCTGCATCAGGGAGTCTGTGTGTGTCAGAGCCGCACGAGAGAGAGAGGGAGAGAGAGAGAGAGAGAGAGGTTGTTTATTAATTGCTCAATTTCAGTTATTGCTCACTTGCTGTGACAATGTAAACATATATTTCCCATGTCAGTAAAGCTCCATTGTAATAGAAAATGGAAACTGAAATTGTGAGAAAGAGAGTGAGGGAGTGACACACACAGCAGAGCACAGTGATCGCCTGCGACACCCCCCCAAACAGCTGATTCCCAGAGAGGGACTGACAGAGGACGAGAGAGCGAGCTTCCAGCGTATGCTTGCTGCATACTGCCGGCAATGTGGGGTTTCCTCCTGGGTTCATTATTTTCAGCCTTCCTTTTATTTTGTTATGTTGGCATGTTTCATTTTTCGTGCTGTGCCGCATGCGACCTGCACAAATCACTTGAGCCTGCTTTGAACCACATTCTGGGTAATCGAACATTTGTACACAGCTGTACGACTGCCGTTTGAATTTCCTTAATTGTCTGTCTCGTACGAATAAATGCATCTCGACTTTTGTGTTTTTAATTTGTGTGATTCGTACGGCATTCGTGCTCTAGTGTGACCCCCCGTCACACTAGAGCACGAATTAGCCGTAGTGTTTTTGTATGTAACAGTATTGTAGCTTGTTATCGTTGTATTGACCAAATCATGTCTCTTCTATTAGCTTTCTGACAAACGTTGGTTCTTTTGAACATCTTCAGGGTAACAAGCTACATCGACCAGATGAACACCTGGTACGACCTGAAGAATCATCAGGAGGTGACCAACAACATGCTGTTTTCTGAGATCAAGAACACTCTGGGCACCTTTGGCCTCAACGGTCTGGACCGTCTGCTCTGCTTCATGATTGTCAAAGAGCTACAGGTTAATAAGTCAGCAAAAACTTAAATCTAGCAGGGTATGAAAGAAAGCTACAAGAACTCTGTGTGTGTGTGTGTGTGTGTGTGTGTGTGTGTGTGTGTGTGTGCGTGCGTGCGTGCGTGCGTGCGTGCGTGCGCTGTGGAATTTATAAATTCCTACTTTTGGTTGCTCAGAGTTGCTCATGTTTATATATCATGCAACAAGAAGCAAAGACACTGGCGCATTGTTTATTTATTTATAAGACAAACAAGCTAACGGACTAATTAATGTTATAGTATGAGACAAAGAACTTAAGAAAACTGCTCCTTGTCATCACGGAACAGACTGAAGCATCTATTTAGAGCTAAACGTGTGCATGCTCACCTCACTAAATACAATGAAACATTTTAAAACTCCTATACATTTTTTAAAAACATTATAGTTAGCCTTACTTTAGCCTGTCTGTTCTCCTTGTTGATCTTGTGTATGTCCCACAAAGTGGCACGAGTGGAGTGCCAAGTAGTATGAATCTTATTTTCCCTCTTTATTCAAGACCATGATCTTTCAGTTTGAAAGTACGACTTATTAATTTCACTTGTTCTGTAAGACCCACCATGTACGTACACCTCATTCAGAACTTTTTTCCACACAGCAGATTGCATTCAGCTTAACGGCATTACGCTACTTTTGATTCAGGAGTGTGAATCACAGTACCTCTTTCAGATCAGTAGGATCAACTTGTGATGCATGTAGATGGTGCCATCTTGTGGCCATAGATGATGATGCATTTTTTTCCCATGTAAGTCTGTTCAGATCAACATGTAAGTTACAGGTGCAGCAACCCCCCCCCCCCCCCCCCCCCCCAAAAAATACAGAATTAAATAAAAGTGATTTATTATGCAGAAAATACAGTAATACAGATTGAGACAAGCTACAATCAGAACTGTGTTATCACATATTAATGCCTGAAATGATTTCAAGATTGATGCTCATTTTCTGAGCTGCAAGTCATAACATAACGGTAAAAAAAACTTAAATTTAATTGTGACATATTTAATTTCTTTAAATTTAGCCAAATGAGATACTTGAGCCAAATTCTTTCATCATCAGAACTTCCTCATGCTGCTTCAGAAGAACATCCTAAAAGACAAAGCGGTGGTAGATGTCTTCAAAGGTTTGCTGGCTGCTGTCCATCCAATCCAGGGCATTGTGGGTAAGTATTCACTGTGCAAAAAAAAAAAAAAAAATCACATTTACTGCCAAAATAATTCTGTCCATTGAGTAAAATACATGTGGTTCCCCCTGTATTAGCTAATGCAAACAAAGTGTACACCAGTGTTGTGACCAAAACCCAGAAGATCTGGGGCACATACCTGGAGGCCATCATGAAGGTATGGATCCAACAGAAGACTAAGTGTGGGCTTTGAAACCCAGTCCAAGTTGGACTTCTCACTAACGTTGATTGTGTGTGTGTGTGTGTGTGTTTGTCATAGGTCGGCCAGATGCAGATTCTCAGACAGCAGATTGCCAATGAGCTCAACTACTCCTGCAAGTTTGACTCCAAACACCTGGCTGCTGCTCTTGATAACCTCAACAAGTCAGTCTTAACTCTCTTCTAGTGAATAGAGGGTGTACAGCTTCACCAATACCTCAGAAACTGGGTTGGAATTTAAAGTTTCAGTGTGCAGGATTTAGGGGTGTATGAAGTGGAGGATTAGAGCATATTGCTTATCACAAGAGAATAAATACAAGGAAGCATGAATTCCCATCAACAACAGTGTGAAAACATGAAATAAAACAAAATCATGACCAGTGACTGCATAATCCAATCTGCAAACTAACCACAAGATGGCACCAAATCATACACACTGTAGCTTTAATAACTAATTGGAATTTTCAGAGATTATTGCCTTATTATTGTGTGATGCAAAGATAGAAAATGCACCTGATTTAACACAAATTAAATGCCAGTGACAGACGAGCAACATACACTTTGTGCTGGTACACGGACAAACCATGTACTGACTGTAGCCTTTAAATATAAACTTATGTTGATATGGATCCACATTCCTGGAGTGTGCAGTGAGTGTCAGTGTTCACTGGGGAGCAGCACCGCATGTGATTTCAAAATGATCAAAATGATTCGAAGCAGTGTTTGGAATTAGCCATCACTAATTTGCAGCATACAAAAAAAGGTGTTAACGCTGCCGTCTTCAGCCAAACTTTCTACTTATTCTTTAATTCCAGTTTCATGTTCCCTTTCTGTTGTGTATTTTGGCCTATATTTATAGCTTGTCAACTGATGCTAACATGAAGTGTGGCGCACACAACATACTCAGTTGGAAATTTTTCGTAATCCTTCCAGCACATCCACTAACAATCCAGCAGGTGGCAGACATGTCTATGGGATATTGTATAAGGAAAACAAAGTTCCTTTTGGGATTCATTTGATGGATCAAACAAAACCACAAACTAACCAGTTCATCTTCATTGTTTATTCGTTTTTAATTTGGTGAGTTAGATGATGATAGCTTTTGCTGTTTTTGAGATCTTATGCAACCTGCCTGGGATGAACTAACTCACTCACTCACTCATTTACTCACTCACTCACTCACTCACTCACTCACTCACTCACTCACTCACTCACTCACTCACTCACCCTCTGTGTTTTTCTGTGTCCACTCTCAGGTCTTTGCTGGCAGACATTGAAGCCCACTACCAGGACCCGTCTCTGCCGTACCCTAAAGAGGAAAACACACTTCTCTATGAGATCACGGCCTATCTGGAGGCTGCTGGTATCCACAACCCGCTCAACAAGGTTTGGACCCTTGGTTGTTTAACTTTTTTTTTTACTTTTATGTTGTTATAAATTAGCAGATGTGAACTTTTCCCCCCACATCTCACAGATCTACATCACCACAAAGCGCCTGCCTTACTTTCCCACCGTCAGCTTCCTCTTCTTTATTGCTCAGCTTCCTAAACTTCAGTACAACAGAAACCAAGGCAAGTGTTTTTTTTTTTCCCTTCTGACTGTATGAGAGATTTTCTGTCTGTTGAGAAACAAAAATGAAATTCATCCAGGTAGGAAATATTTAGATGTTTATTCACAAGCAGCCACCAGACCAAAACTGACAAACAAGCTCATTCCAAAATATGTGCATTTTCAACCACATCAGCTCCTAATGCCCATTCCATGCAACAAGCCCAGATTTGTCCAGCAGGGGGCAGACGAACTATATGTAAATATTACTACTAATAGGGAGTTGACCTAAATACAACCAACATCTGAAGACAATATCTGGACTGCTGCACTGAGTGTTAATGTTGTAAAAAAGGATTTAGGTCAATAAAAATCACAGTATCGTATTTTCCAGACTATAAGTCGCATCGGTCAAAACATGCCTTCTGAAGAGAGAGAGAGAGAGGAAGTTGTTATTATTAGTACTATTATTAATAATAATAAAAAATGTGATTTTTCAGTGTATAAGTTGTAGGACCTCCTCTAACTAGTAATAAGTAAATAAACAAATACAGCAACTTATACTCTGGAAAATACAAGTACACCAAACAGTGACTGTGCAGCTTAAGGATAAAGTAAATGGCGGTCTAAAAAAAAAAAAAAGTAGACTGTGAACCACACCTACTCCTAATTTCATCACCAGCTATCCAGCAGGTGGCAGTGTTCAGCATGTGGCAGCCAAAACACAAGCAAAACAAAGTTGCTTTTTAGATTGATGTCATGCATCAAAGTCCACCGGGTTTTAATGAATTTTTCGTCATTATGTGGCCTTTTAATTTGGAGATGTGCAAGATGATATCATGTATTGCTTTTTCATTAACAAACTAGAGGGTATTGATTCATTTGTCTATCTACCTCCACACTCACTCATTCACTTACAGCATTAAAAGCCTAGGAAATGTAACTAGGCTTCCCGTTTAGTCTTCAGAAGCTACAACATAGTGACTTTTTTCCTTTTTTTGTAATCTGTATTTTCCATAAGACAATAAAATGTACTTTTCAGTGATGTAAACACTCATCTGTAGCTCAGAATGTAGTTAGTCTATTTGGAGCACACAGACATTTTAGTTGCTGTTTTGTGCTCAGCTGTATCCACGTGTCGTCACCACACAGCTGATGTTTCCTCAGGTATGACCTGCAGAAAAGCCACCGACCCGATTGACTGGCCGCCGCTGGTGCTCGGGCTGCTCACGCTTCTCAAGCAGTTCCACTCCAGATACACACACCAGTTCTTGGATCTCATTGGGCAGTTCATCCGCTCCATCATGGAGCAGTGTACCAGGTGACAGAAACAGACACGATGTTCCACACATTTAAAAAACTTAAAATTCCTTTTATCTCCAGTTTTTCAGTTTAGCCACATTCAGACGGGATTCATTTTATATGGTTCAGGTGGAATTAGATTATCATTACCAGACTTCATCTGAGAGTTTTATCCAGTCCAAATGCACTATTTCTGTCATTCTTCTGTGGCATGTGACATGTTTGTTTTGTGTTTGTATGAGAGGTTAAGCGCACACCGCTGTAAGACAAGACAGAAACTAGATGATAGAAAATTACTTCAAAGATGAATCCATTCTATTCAGCCTAGTAATTTTCTTCCTTCCTTTTTTTAACTTTTGTTTTATTTATTTATTTATTTGGAGAAGTGATGGCAGTGTGTCAGGACTGTTTATTGAGTAGACACTCCCATCTCTGTCATTTATACTGGTACATCAATATACAAAGACTCTTCTGTGGTAAATTCACATTACTCCACCTCTCCATAGGAAACTAATCCTGTCTGAAGTTGGTGTCATCAGTTATGGCTGTTTGAATCTGTGCATTTTTTTTTTTTTTTTTTTTTTTTGGAACACTTGCCTCCATTATAGTCAGAAGATCCCTGACATGCCGTCTGATGTGGTGGCAGCACTGATGTTTTTGGAAGATTATGTGAAGTACACCAAACTGTCACGCAAGGTAGGTTGACAAACCACAGTCACATTATTTTGTCGGAATGTGGTTAATCTGGTAGTGTTTGTATTTTTAATCAATAATTTAGCTCTCTTGTGTAGGGGTGGTGGCCAAGTGGTTAGTATGCTTGGTTTCAGTGCGGAAGGTTCCCGGTTCAAACCCCACCCCTGCCACATTTCTCCATGTAATGTGGAGTTGTGTCAGGAAGGGCATCCGGTGTAAAACTTGTGCCAATTCAACATGCAGCTTCATCTCGGATTTGCTGTGGTGACCCTGAATGGAAACAAGGGAGCAGCTGAAGGGACTTACTAATTTAGCTCTTGTTTTATGACATATACTGTGCACATTTTGAATAACAGAAATGGGTTAATCTTCTTTAAATGTTGAGTTTATGAAGACATTTTATTACATTTGTTCAATTGGTGTTTAATTACTACATTTATTTTTAGTTTTTCTCCTCTTCTGTATTCCTCAGGTGGTTGAAGCTCATGTGCCCAGTTTCATTTTTGATGAGTACAGAACGATACTGTGACCACGTGGACGCACATTTCTTTAGATAATATCTGCTTTTTGTTTCAATTCTGTTGTTTCCTCACACATTACACTTTTTAATGTGACCAGTAATGTCTTAATGCACTAATATTTTGTTTTGTACATAAAAAGTTAAAGTTGCTTGTGCCAACTTTGTGGATTATTACCTCTGCCAAGAAGACTTTGTGTTTATTTAAACAGGATAACCCCAAAACTATTTTTGTGGTGACACTTGGTGGAAATGCTTGTTGTTGTAAGAGAAGTAACTGTTAATATTCAGGAGCACATGGAAACACTGTATTAAACCATTTTATTTAATGTGCCCCCCCTTTCCCCGGAAAAAGCAAACAAAACGTTAAGCACATTTCTTTGGCGCAAGTTTGTACTCTGAGTGTTTCTCTAGCTTTTGTTGTGCTTTGTTCTTGATTGTAATTCCATAATAAATGCAGTTGTTCATACAGTGGGTTTTTGATTCCTTCAGTGATAGTGTGGAGCTTCTTTTTGTGCAAATACACAAATATGGTATTTGTCAGCAAACAGGTCTGTTTAAAGTGACATTCAGTGTGTGTGTGGTAGAATACTACCAAGGTATTCAATCTGTCAGAAATATTTTTTGTGTATGTGATATCGAAAAATCTATGAAGGATATTAATAAATTTTTGCCACAAGGTGCAGTGCAATGTATGTTAAACTTAGGATTTTTATTTATTTATTTTTACTATTAGATGTATCATATACAAAAATAAAAATAAAATAAAATAAAAACTTTCAAGAGAATCTTATGAAATTGTGGGCATGAGTAATATTTTCTCACAGGTACAGTAGTGTTCAGAATAACAATAGTGCTGTGTGACCAAAAAGATTAGTCCAGGTTTTAAGTATATTTCTTACTGTTACATGGGATTCAGTAGATTCTCACAAATCCAACAAGACCAACCATTCATGATATGCACACTCTTAAGGCTATGAAATTGGGCTATTAGTAAAAAAAACAAAGTAGAAAAGGGGGTGCTCTTTGAAAGCCTGAGGAAAATGGGATGTTCAAGACATTGTTCAGAAGAACAGCATAGTTTGATTAAAAAGGTGATTGGAGAGGGGAAAACTTATATGCAGATGCAAAAAATTATAGGCTGTTCATCTACAATGATCTCCAATGCTTTAAAATGAACAAAAAAACAGAGATGCGTGGAAGAAAATAGAAAACAACCATCAAAATGGATAGAAGAATAACCAGAATGGCAAAGGCTCACCCACTGATCAGCTCCAGGATGATCAAAGACAGTCTGGAGTTACCTGTAAGTGCTGTGACAGAAGACGCCTGTGTGAAGCTAATTTATTTGCAAGAATCGCCCGCAAAGTTCCTCTGTTGAAGACGTGCAGAAGAGGTTACAGTTTGCCAAAGAACACATCAACTGGCCTAAAGAGAAATGGAGAAATATTTTGTGGACTGATGAGAGTATAACTGTTCTTTTTGGGTCCAAGGGCCGCAGACAGTTTGTGAGACGACCCCAAACTCTGAATTCAAGCCACAGTTCACAGTGAAGACAGTGAAGCATGCATGATGGTGCAAGCATCATGATATGGGCATGTGGTTTTGAGTATATTTCTTATTGTTACATGGGAAACAAGGTACCAGTAGATTCAGTAGAGTCTCACAAATCCAACAAGACCAAGCATTCATGATATGCACACTCTTAAGGCTATGGAATTGGGCTATTAGTAAACAAAAGTAGAAAAGGGGGTGTTCACAATAATAGTAACATCTGCTGTTGACGCTACAAACTCAAAACTATTATGTTCAAACTGCTTTTTTAGCAATCCTGTGAATCACTAAACCAGTATTTAGTTGTATAACCACAGTTTTTCATGATTTCTTCACATCTGCGAGGCATTAATTTTGTTGGTTTGGAACCAAGATTTTGTATGTTTACTAGTGTGCTTGGGGTCATTGTCTTGTTGAAACACCCATTTCAAGGACATGTCCTCTTCAGCATAAGACAACATGACCTCTTCAAGTATTTTGACATATCCAAACTGATCCATGATACCTGGTATGCGATATATAGGCCCAACACCATAGTAGGAGAAACATGCCCATATCATGATGCTTTCACCATCATGCTTCACTGTGAACTGTGGCTTGAATTCAGAGTTTGGGGGTTGTCTCACAAACTATCTGTGGCCCTTGGACCCAGAAAGAACAATTTTACTCTCATCAGTCCACAAAATATTCCTCAATTTCTCTTTAGGCAAGTTGATGTGTTCTTTGGCAAATTGTAACCTCTTCTGCATGAGTCTTTTATTTAACAGAGGGACTTTGCGGGGGATTCTTGCAAATAAATTAGTTTCACACAGGTGTCTTCTAACTGTTACAGCACTTACAGGTAACTCCAGACTGTCTTTGATCAACCTGGAGCTGATCAATGGGTGAGCCTTTGCCATTCTGGTTATTCTTCTATCTATTTTGATCGTTGTTTTCCATTTTCTTCCACGCGTCTCTGGTTTTTTGTCCATTTTAAAGCATTGGAGATCATTGTAGATGAACAGCCTATAATTTTTTGCACCTGCGTATAAGTTTTCCCCTCTCCAATCAACTTTTTAATCAAACTATGCTGTTCTTCTGAACAATGTCTTGAACGTCCCATTTTCCTCAGGCTTTCAAAGAGAAAATCATGTTCAACAGGTGGTGGCTTCATCCTTAAATAGGGGACACCTGATTCACACCTGTTTGTTCCACAAAATTGACAAACTCACTGACTGAATGCCACACTACTATTATTGTGAACACCCCTTTTCTACTTTTTTTTTTTTTTTTTACTAATAGCCCGATTTCATAGCCTTAAGAGTGTGCATATCATGAATGCTTAGTCTTGTTGGATTTGTGAGAATCTACTGAATCTATTGGTACCTTGTTTCCCATGTAACAATAAGAAATATACTCAAAACCTGGATTAATCTTTTTAGTCACATAGCACTACTATTATTCTGAACACTACTGTAGATGTTAGTCCTGGAAGGTCTGTGTATGCAGATGATGGTGCATTGTGGATTAAGGGTCAAAATGCTGCATTTATTGGGAAAAAGCTTCAGGCAGCTCTCAGCACAGTGGGGCAATAAGTGGAGTTTCCGTTTTTCTGTGGATAAAACACAGGCTATGTGTTTCTCCAAAATGTGTAATTATCCACCAATTCCAATTAATCTTTATGGGCAGTCAGTTAAGAAAGTACAACCCCAATTCCAATGAAGTTGGGACATTGTGTGAAATGTAAATAAAAACAGAATACAGTGATTTGCAAATCCTCTTCAACCTATATTCAATTGAATACACCACAAAGATATTTAATGTTCAACCTGATAGACGTTTTTGTTTCTGTGCAAATATTTGCTCATTTTGAAATGGATGCCTGCAACACATTTCAAAAAAGCTGGGACAGTGGTATGTTTACCACTGTGTTACATCACCTTTCCTTCTAACAACGCTTAATAAGCGTTTGAAAACTGAGGACACTAATTCTGAGTGTCATGATTGGGTATAAAAGGAGCATCCCCAAAAGTCTCAGCTGTTCACAAGCAAAGATGGGGTGAGGATCACCACTTTGTGAACAACTGCATGAAAAAAATAATCCAACAGTTTAAAAACAATGTTTCTCAATGTTCAGTTGCAAAGAATTTAGGGATTCCCCCATCTACAGTCCACAATATAATAAGATTCAGAGAATCTGGAGAACTTTCTACACGTAAGCGGCAAGGTCGAAAACCAACATTGAATGCCCGTGACCTTCGATCCCTCAGGCGGCACTGCATTAAAAACCAACATCATTCTGTAAAGGATCTTACCACATGGGCTCAGGAACACTTCAGAAAACCATTGTCAGTTAACACAGTTCGTTGCTACATCTACAAGTGCAACTTAAAACTCTACCATGCAAAGCAAAAGCCAAACATCAACATCCAGAAACGCTGCCACCTTCTCTGGGCCCGAGCTCATTTGAAATGGACAGATGCAAAGTAGAAAAGTGTGCTATGGTCTGATGAGTCCACATTTCAAATTGTTTTTGGAAATCATGAACATCATGTCCTCCAGACAAAAGAGGAAAAAGACCATCCAGATTGTTACCAGCGCAAAGTTCAAAAGCCAGCATCTGTGATGGTATGGGGGGTGTGTTAGTGCCCATGGCATGGACAACTTACACATCTGTGATGGCACCATCAGTGCTGAAAGGTACATCCAGGTTTTGGAGCAACACATGCTGCCATCCAAGCAACGTCTTTTTCAGGGACGTCCCTGCTTATTTCAGCAAGACAATGCCAAGCCACATTCTGCACGTGTTACATTGCGCAGGAATTCATCAAGTACGTCGGCCGCGGGCGCGTACTAACACAGCATACCCAGAAACTGGCTAGTTGTTCGGCCAAAACGAGAGTGTCCATTTTTAGCTTGCCATAAACTAAGCTAGTGGCGCTCGTGAGTGTGGGTGAGGTTGACTGCTGTCGCAGTGCGATGACATCATAGAGCCGACTTCAGTGACCGTGAACAGCTTGACATGCTGCTTTAAAAGTAACGTGAAAAAGGCTTTAAAAAAAATGGCGAATTTGGTTGTTTTAGTGCAGGGTGTGAGATGTTGGCTTCTGCGGACTCAAAGGCGGATTCTGCAGGCAGCGGCGCTTGAGCCACATCCGGGTGAGTTAGCGGCTAGCTAAACGATGCTAACACGAGCAGACGTTTTTTTTGTTTGTTTGTTTTTAAACACTTCCACAGCACTCCTTTTTTCGTCTCTGATTCATACATTGTTTGGATCCCCTGAAATTAGTTATTTTTAATTATTTTGAAATTTCTTAACTAAATAACTGTCAAGTTATTATTTAGAAAAAATGCTCAACGTACTGCTTTTCTCTTCAATTTTTCAAAAAAGCTTTATTGGCATGGCAAACAATAATATTAATAAGTCACAACGAGGTTGGATCAAATGTAGTTCAAGACCAATAATAAATACAGACAAGTGTATAAAATTCTTGAAACATTTGACTTTTTTTTTATTATTAATACACTACGTTTTATTGATACAGTTTAATCTCCAGTATCTCATGGTGACAGCAGGCACATTGATATTTATCTGCTGGAGGAGCTGCTGGCCGTCATGTTGGTGTTTTTGGGATGCAGCCTGTAAATGTGTCGGAAACATCAAACAAAACAATCTTTAAACTGGAGCTGAAAGAATCCTTTTGATTTTTGAAAAATTGACAAGTATTTTGATTATTGACTTCACTCAGAACCTCTCAAGCAGAATTTAAATATTTTTTGAATAATGTGTTCTGTGTATCGGCAGCACGGTGGCTTAGTGGTTAGCACTGTTGCCTCACAGCGAGAAGGTCATGGGATTCCCACCTGTGGCCTTTCTTTGTGGAGTTGGCGTGTTCTCTCCGTGTTTGTGTGGGTTTCCGCTTGGTGCTTCGGCTTCCTCCCACATCCAAAGACATGTAGGTTAGGTGGACTGGAAACTTTAAATTGTCCGTAGGTGTGCATGTGGGTGTGAATGTGTTTGTTTGTCTATATGTGGCCCTGCAACCCTGTCCAGGGTGAACCCCACCTCACGTTCTGTGACTGCTGGGATAGGCTCCGCCCCCCTGGCGACCCTTCATTGGAGAAGCGATTGATGAGTGAGTGTTCTGTGTAGTAATTAGAATATGGACAAGCTTTTGCACTCCACAACCTGTCATTTCCAGAAGGGAGAACTTTAACTTCTTGTCTGTCTTGTATCTTTGGAAATTAGTTGTCTCTAGGGTTTTAGACTGTCTGCCACCTTTGGCTCTGGGAAATAAGAAGGGCTGTTAGTTCTTCTACATTTTACAGACTGATTATTGTTTTGTGGAATTATAATCAACCCATTAATTAATAAATAATAATAATTACTTGCAGCCCTTATGAGGTGAAAATACTTTCTTGTGTTCAGTCCCGTCACTGGCAGTGAATGGTCCCGGTCTCCAACCTCAGATCCATCCTCAGCATCAAGAAGAGCAGGAGAGTCCCGAGCACCCCCCTGGCATTCTGGATGGCTTCATGTGGATGGCAGCACCCAAATCGAGGCGCAGTATAGAGGTCAACCGTACCAGGAGGAGATCTGAGTCCAAACTCATTAAAGTCAAGGTACTGTAGCGGGCCCCTGATGCATCATCTTAAAGGAGTGTGTCAACTATATGATGACATGCCTTTCAGTTTGTTTGGTTTGTTTCTACTGTATGTAACAGAGAGATAAATTTGGAAATCCTTGTGCAACTAGAGACTGTTATGACAATAGTTGTACAAAATGATGGGGATTTGGGCACTTCAAAGACTTTTATTTAAAAACAAGGTAATTTCAGTGGTATTTGGCTCAAGTCTGTTCCTTTTCTCTGTTACTACATCTCCAGTTTTGGAGAAGACCCTCTCACATGGCACAGAAGTTGGTGGCATATAAAGATAGATTTTGGGCAGCTTGTAAAGAGTTGGATAAACAGCTGCCTCCACCCTCCCTATCTCTCCTTTCCACACACTCTCAGACATTCACTATACAGACTATCACACAAACTCTTTCTAATTTTCTTGCGCTTACTTTACACTTATCCACTAATTAACCTACTAATCTTTCCTTGTATTTGTACTTAATATGTGTAAGTGTGTAAATCAGTATGTATAATGTCTGAATATCTATGTGCTAAAGTGAGTGTATAAATGTATAATGATTTATCTAATGAAATGCTAATCTGACCTAAATATCGCTCTCGCTGTCTTGTTGTCACTTGTGGAAACTATAGTAATAATGCACGTCAGAACGCTCCTCTCAAATAACCCATTAAGAATAGAGGGATTGTGCCCATTTGTAAGCACTGCGAGAATTTGACAAGTCCCGCCTTGAATTCAAATGGGTGTGACGCATCGCAGATACGCGTGTGGCGTAACAAAGCTTCATTTGAGGGGGTCGCATCATTTTTTGCAGGGTGAAGCGAGGCATCGAAACATTTTATAGCAACAGTTCTGCTTTTAAAGATCAATAATGTTGAGCCGTCTGCTTCAAGCATAACATCAGTAGTATTTGGCACAAGTTTTACACCGAATGCCCTTCCTGACCCAACTCCAGTTTTATCTGCAGAAACACACACAGCCCCTGGTGTTCCAAAGATGTCTCCTTTCCATGTACCAACTAGGCCCCACACTGCTTAGCTTCTGAGATCTGATGGGCTCAGGCTTACACAGAGCAGACTGCCTTACCATAACTAATTTGTAGTACTGATGAAAAAATTGTATCGTCCTCATTCTCACAAACTACCCAACACTTAATTTTGGGTTTTATTTTCCTGTTTATTTCATTCTGTATTCAGCTGCATAGAAAATATTGTGTTTCTCTGCACGGTTGTTGGCACATGTGATGGCGTGCACTGCAACCAGCGGGTGTCAGACATGTTTATGGGACATTACCTATGTAATGTTATTACTATCGACTAAACAAAGTGGATTTTTCTGATTGATCTCATGTATCAAAGTTCACCACATTTTAAGCGGTTTATCCGCCGTTGTTTGTCTTTTGACGCTGGAGACGGTACAAGATGATGCCATCTATTCGGACCGATTTTTGTATTCTATTAATACAATATTGGGAGGTACATTACTGTGTTATGGATAATTTGCCATTCCAAGCGTAGGTGCAATCCACAGGATTAATTTGCATATCCATTCTACAGAAAGCTGTTTGCTGAGCTGGGAAATGTCAATTGTTCCAGGTTCAAATCCTACCCCTGTCACATTTCTCCATGTAATGTGGATTTGCATCAGGAAGGGCATCTGGTGTAAAACCTGTGCCAATTCAACATGCAGATCCACCTTAGATTTGCTGTCGCGACCCCGAGTGCAAACAAGGGAGCAGCCGAAGGGACTTACTTACCACATATTTAACCTTTTAAGTTGATGCATCAAACTCGCTCCTCAGTGGCTTAAACTACCAAAGGTGAAAAAAACCTCTGCATATTCCCTCTGTGTCTTTGGTACTAATGTGTTGCATCTCTGACTGTCCACAAAACAGCTCTATATTTCTTTGCATCCATTTCTCTCTCTCTCTCTCTCTCTCTCAGACCAACATTGAGGTGTGTCCACAGTGTGGCCACCTGAAACAGAAGCACATCCTGTGTAGCTTCTGCTACGAAAAAGTGCGTATCGAGACGGGTTTAATCCGTAAGAAGATCGCCGAGATGGAAGGCGGCCCTCTGAGAGCGCCAACGGTCGAGACTGTCATCATGTACGAGGGCGAAACTCCGAGCGAGAAAGACAAAGACAAGAGGATAGTGGAGAGACCCAGGAAACGTCCCATCTGGTTCCACTGACTGCTTACAACAGCTGGATGTGTTGTTGCGCAAACATATTGTAGTAAAAGTCGAGAATTCAGTACAGGAAGGAACGATGCATCAGTTGTCAGTGGAAACGTGCTACAGGTCAGTTATCTCTGAACACACCTTTCTGTTTAAGGTAAATAAATAACATTTAATTGAGGCTAAAATTATATCTGTTGGAAAAATAAACTTTTTTTTTCCTCCACTGTAGCAATATGTCTCGGTTTTTTTAACCCCTAAACTTAAAAGAACTACTACATATTAGTAAGACATTGACTTGGGTAATTTTGTCCATATACGAGCTCATTTCAAGCTGCGTGTAACTTCAAAACCATGCGGTTAGAGAATGAAGTGTCTCCTTCGGCTGAATCAGGGTTGTGTGAATTTGAGTTTGACAATGTAAACATTTTTTACACAGAAAATAAATAATTATTTGTCTGATTTATTTGATTTCTGTGCATAAATGATGTCTCAACTGACTCCCCCTACTTTTTTGGGGGGGTTGGCTAAATTAATGGAACATGTGGGGCAGCAATAGCTCAGTTGGTAGATGGAGCTGTTTTATGACCGAAGAGTTGGCGGTTCGAATTCGGCTCCCAACCAGTCAAAAAATCTGCATATTGCCGTTTTGTCCTTTGGCAAGACACTTAACCCACCTTGCCTGTGTATGAATGAGGTGGTGGTTGGAGGGGCCGTAGGCGTAGAATGGCAGCCACGCTTCTGTCAGTTTGCACTGGGGCAGCTATGGCTACACTACTAGCTTAACACCACCAATGTGTGTGAATGAATGAATAATGCAACTTGTAAAGCGCTTTGCATGTCTTGAAAAGTGCTCAATAAATCCAAGTAATTATTACTAAGAATCCTTTCCACCTGGTTGTGTGGGTTATGGCCCACGAGAATCCTGTATTTGCGTCTTTAATCTGGTTTTAAAGAGCAGCAACCTGCACTTATCTCAAGTCATCATTTGCCAGAACCGGTTGTGGTTTCATGAAGCTGATATTTTTTTTTCCCCCCTCTCCCAATGTTTTCCTTGTTTACCATGTTAATCATCTCAAAGCATATTGCCCGGCTGTCAGATTTTGCAGGATTTTAAACCATGGGTATAAATAAGAATAGTAGGATGGATGGATGAATGATCATTTAGGGTTAGTTTATTATAATTTTGAGGAAATTCAAAATTTTATTGCAACAGTAATGTCTATTTTTATTATGACCTCTTATGGTCCACCTGCAGTCCCTTTGTGGTCCACCAGGAGGCTGGGGCCCACACCATTGATTTCTATTTAATCCACTACATGGTGGATGCAGCTTGCAAGCTGTTGCCAGCAGCTGCCATCTTGCTTAGCGTTCGTTATTCCTCATCGTCAGGCTTTAGATTAAATGCAGTTTTGTGCAGCGTTTAGGGGAGGTGATGCTGGTCTAGTGGTTAAAGCGTTGGGCTTGAGACCAGAGGATCCTTGGTTCAAATCCCAGCCTGACTGGAAAATCACTAAGGGCCCTGTAACAGCAATATTCTGTCAGAGCAAATTTCTATATTGATTGATTTCTATTTATGTGTGGCTGTAAGACACTAACCAAGATGGCAGCATTCTGGCAACAACCAGCAAATGAGCGGTTCACCCTGATCCTCCATCTACTGAGTAAATAGAAATCTATGACCCACACACATAGTTTTATTAATAAATGTATACACCCACCTCCTAGGGAATCCTCCTGCCATCTGTTTTCTGAACCCACTTATTCCAGAAGAAGTGAGATGAAGACCATCTCCTGTTCACATGGTAACTGGAGGTTGAGGTTTGTGTCTTGTGTCATGCTTAGTTGTCATGTTACAGGGCAACATAATGTCACGTCATAGAATCCAATGGATGTCGACCTTGTTTGACCTTTACTTTGGAGACCAAACATTCAACACAGTCAAAACTATTTCATTTATTTGTTTTATTTCAACCAATAACTTGCATCATTTTTTACTGAAATTAACTTTTGACCCCTGTCCAAACTGAAACTGACCTCTGTCACCATTTTTGCTGTTTTTACCCCATAACTCTATAACATTCAGTCGTAGATAATCCAAACTATACCTTTTTGGAATAGTTACAATCAGACAAATAATGTAGTATATTTTTCAACACGGTTGAAGCATTTTTCCATTTTGACCTCTGTCTAATTCTTCATTGCCCCCTCCCTGGCTACAGCTACCACCCTGGGGTGGTTATTGTACATTTTTTGTGTAGGCTATGGTACACTGAGGCTGGATTCTAAGTGTCGTTTCGTCACCTTATGTGGTACTGATTAGGTCCAAATTGGTGACTGGCTCATAGACTATTAACTGGAGATGATAAGCTGAGTTATATATACACACACACTCATGTTTTAGGAATAACTGTGTAACGGGACCAATGCTGAGCTCACATCACCTGATGACATTTTTCCACTCTATAAATGTACAACCCCTGGCAAAAATTATGGAATCACCGGCCTCGGAGGATGTTCATTCAGAGTGTCTGAAATGCATTTGTCCTGTCGTGAACGTCTGAGATTACCTTATGCTACCCATAATGCATTGCTGCCTGGCACAGCATGTGCTCACAACCTTAAAAATAAGCACATTACTTTAAAACGAAAACATATATGTGATAGTTTCACTTTATAAACTTCAGACATGACAATTTTAAATAACTTGTCTAAAATGAGTGGTTAAAATTTGAACCATAAGTTAAACATGTATGCCGCTGGATGACTTGGTGACATTGCGATTGTATTATGGTGTTAAAGGAAATAACTTTTTTTTTGTTACTAGTTCTCCTTTGATTACAAACAGATTGGGTTCTATTTGCAGAGGGTAGAACAACCTGCCTGTTAAGAAACTTTAAACAGGTAGGTTTTAACAGTTTTAAAAACGTTTTTCACTGTTCATCTTAGTTTAGTACGGTTATCGGTCTAAAAGTTATCGGACGGTAATTCATCGGAAGATAATTACTCCAATGATGGTTTTTAAATTTATCTAAAAAGATAATCCGGTAATGAAAACATTATCTTCGATAATTATCTGTTATCGGATTATCGGAAGTGTCCCACCACTGACTTTAGCACACATGCAAAGTATTCATACATTCATGTTTCCTTATTCATTACAAAGCTCCTGTTAACTTTCATTGAAAACTAGACGGGACAGTACAGAATAAAGTCAACAAAGACCACAAACATTCTACTGCTTTCAATACATATTGTAAGCAGCAGTACACAAAACACTGAACAAAAAGACCCCCCCAAACATAATCATACCAAATACTCCCATCACCAAATTCACATAAAAAAAGTGTTTCTGACAAGGTGTTTTTATTTCATGGCTGCTGTGTTCAGCACAGTGGTTTTGTCCGATTATTATGAAGGAAATTTACTTATCAGCAGATGCTGATACCAGATGTGCATCATCTAGTACAGCTTGTCATTTTTGTTGGTACATTCCTCCCAAGTGTTTTGGCTGATTTCCACCAAACTTGCTCTGTAGTCAAGGGTCAACACAGGAATTACCCTTAAATGGTTTGTTTTTGGTAAAGGTCATTGGGATTAAAGGTCACAATTTCCACCAAACATGTATGTGGTTTCCTGAACTGCCCAGGGGATGTCAAATTTGACAAAGGTCAATCACTGGGGTCCAGGTCATGTCTGGTTGTTTGCAGACTCTGGAATTGCCCTCAAAGGGTTCATTTCAGCAAATGTCAATGTGGTCAAAGTCATGGAATTAGATTTTCCTCCTAATTTGGACCAAATGTCTCAAATGTAGGTGGACTCCAAAATGGCTTTCTTAAGGTCAACCAAAGATTAGAGATTCAGGTCAAGATCATTCAAGTCAAAGGTCAAATTTCCACAGTCTGTGATGGACTCACACACAGAAATCTGGTGATGATCAAAGAGAACTGCAATCTATGGGAACTCAGAGTGCCTGGAGTACCAGAGGTTTGGACACACTTTCCCATTTGTCCAACTGTTTGATTGGTAGCTAATACTAGAGCTCCTTGCAAAATCCTATTGTGGGACATGATGACAACCAACCTGTTGCTTATATTGGTAGATACCGAGTGGCACCTTTGGCATCCCATTGTTTTAACTGACAGGTGCCATATTGTTTCGAGAGTGATCGCACACTGATTGTACCACACATCACACACACACCTCAGAGGGGGAGTTGGATGTGTGGTTTTACTCTACAGCAGGTTTCACAATGACAGGATGCTGTGCATATAATACAAAAATTAAACCAAAAACAGATATAAGATGTATACATACCCTGCAACTGCAGAAAGGAGAAAAATATGGGAAAACATGGTCAAGAGAATTGGATGGAAAGCAACGTTCAGCTCATGTCTCTGTCAGGCAAGTCCATGATCAAGCTTCTACAATGCGTAGACCCAGCCCTTCAGGCTTTTAGATCATAATTATGGCTATCAAAATAATGTAATTTAGATTACTTATTTAGTCTATCACGTCAAAAAATTATAATTCAATTAATCTCATCAGTGCCGGGCCAGAAGTACGTATTTTTAATGGCACCAATGAAAAACAACCACCAAATGTCATTATTCTGGAAATCATTGACTTCAGTGCATTGGCAGAAAGGTGCGGGATAAACAGCTATGTTCTAATTATTTGTTGCTCTGCTGTGCATACAAGTCAAACATCTGTTAATTGCTTTTCTTGTTGAAGTAACTTGCTTTAATAAATGTCATAAGGAGGTCTATAATGTGGGCTTTTGTGTGTGCGCATGTGCTAAGTAGAGTTTTACGGTGAAATGCTCATTAGGCCTTAAACAATCGTTAATTAAACGCAGTTGCTGACCTCAAACAACAAACTAACAAATGTGTTTTCCAGATCTAAATGAACCCTACTTGGAGATGATAAAACAGGTGTGATGACTATAGAGTTGAAATATATTCATTTTCTGCCAGGGCACAGTTGCAGCAGAACATGCAGCTCATCCCACACTTCCCTATCCTTGGCCAAGTTGTAATATAGGCCCTGTACAAATAGTCAATGCAGTGTTCAATGGAATGAGCAAGGAAACAGCATGGCATCAAATTGCTACTTGTTACCACTTTCTGTATATGGGCACTCTACTGGAAATTGTGATGGAGTTGCACAACAAAAACATTTTAATTTTAAATTGCATGGTACTCGATGATAGTCTATCTCCATTAACATCCCAAATAATTTTCTCTTCTGTTGTTGCTGTGCTTGTGCAATAACTGAAATGATGGCAATTGTAGGAGCTCGCAAGCAATCAGTGCCTGATGGTCAGAGTAAGAGCAAGATGGTGGCCTCACCATTTCACAATTGCTATACCTGCTTCAACCCAGGCACAGATGGGTTGAACCATCAAGACCAGGAAACTCTATCCTAAACAAGGTGAACACATTGGTGTTACTTTTGTCCGACGTAGACATCACAGCTCTTCGTGCTATTGTTCCTGTGGGTACTACTGCATGGCCAGATTAAAAAAATGCAAAGAACCCATTCATACCAGAGCCAAACAAAACTGCACAGCTCCAGAAAAAAAAATAAAAAAAAATAAAATCATGGCACTAGTAAGCGTTACAGGCTAAATGAAGCAAATGGTCTCTCAGTGAACATTGGTTGCGTATCCAGCATAGATACAACCTGCATCTTCTTACAGATTTATCATTATATATTTTTATATTAATTTAAACTTTGTTTTTAGTTCAGAGTTTGAACTTGTTTTCGTTACTTCTGCAGTGCTTTTAGAAGTTCTCTAACATTAGTGCTGGAGCTAAGGCTAAGATTGTGCGTTTTTGGGTTAAAAGCATGAACCTTGGCACAGTTATAGAGTGACCCCAGGTGAATATTTCTGGATATGGATACATTCTGGCAGAGCCCCCTGGCGGCCACAGCTGGAACTAAGTGTGCCCATCGAAATAACACTACTTCAGTAAATAAATCACGTTTTATATATATGTAAATTATATACTAAAATGCATAAGACTAGTTTAATAATACTAAGTATATCAGAGTAAGTTTAGGTAATGAATCACAAATCGATCCAGTCCTTTGGGGCGGCCTCGTAGACGCCATACGAGGGAGCATGAGTTGCTCCTGAGGTTAATCTATTTTTAAACCTAATAAACTACTTATAAATCCAAACACCTCTCTTTGTTGACTGCCAAAACAAACAAACAAACAATATATATATATATATATATATATATATATACACACACACTAAACCGGCATAAGGCACCATTTGACTGGGGGGGCTAACCTATGTTTGAAAGCAGTTTCCTTCACAGTTGCAAAGTGCAGTCCACTTCAGCTGGGCTTTGCTGCATTTGCATAGACCCCTGCAAGATTTCTTGCACTTGCAGTGTATTAGCTCATAGCACATTTCATGTGCCTGTTGAAGGGTGGTCCCTCTTGGTATCCACTTTCTATTAGTTTCATTCCATTCCCAGCCATACAGTGATGGACTTGGCAGCTGTGGTTCTTTCTTTAATGACTGACCCCATATATGTCCTGCTACGAAAGCTGCTCTCAGAATGTGCTGCTTTAATGCTGTTTGTGTTGGAGGAATGCCTTCAAGAGATTTAGATTTCCTAGAGAACATATGCTGCCTTGCATCATTGACACTGGAAAGCTCACTTGTGCGATCATACTAGAGTACAACAAATCTCTCGATTAGACACAGAGAGGCTTCAGTCAGCTCCTCTGCAGATGCCGGAGACAAGAACGCTTTTGTAACATCAGGATAGGCATTCCATGTATCCCATGCACTCTTCTTGCCCTTTCCAGCAAAGAATGATGTCATGTCACAGCCACTAAATGCATGGAAAAATAATGCCTGTGCTTTGGATACAGAAAGAGCACCAGCAATCTCATGGATTGCTATGTACCTCTGAGTTTTCCTTGTGCCAAAGGAGATCCACAATTCAGGAACTCCAAATCTGTGGAAGAAAGCTACTGCAAGAATGACAACGTCAGTGTCAGCTGTTCTGATCATGATACTTGCATGACCTTTTGTGGCAGCATCCAATACATGTGAAGATGGCTCTAACATTCTCTTATCTGTTATTGCTGAATTGCAGATCACATTTTTGTTCACTGTGCAGAGAATCTGCTTGTCTTTTTTAATGCTTGCTGCCTGTTCAGCAAGGAGGGTGAACAATTCTGTTTTGTTCCCATTGTTCCTCAGAAAGCTTTGCCAGTTACCAGGAATCTGAGTTGAGAGAGTGACCCTTCGACGCACGCCAGTACCTCTTTTCTCTCTGGTTGAGGCCTTTAGACTTTTTGCATCATAGACATCAAACACATCAACTCTGTCCACATTCTGCAAGATTTTCTCAATGTGAGGGAAAAAAACCTCTGCAATGTAGTCAGCAAATGTCTTGGATGTGATGGTTCTTAGACTATGGACTACCATGGCACCATCCAGTACAATTGAAGTCACCGCAGGTGCTGCGTTGTGCGACTCAAGTAAAGCTTCCAAGGGAGACAACAAATCAGCCTTCTTTCCTGATCTCATTTCTCCAGTTTTTGGGAGTGAAGGTGGCCATGGTTGGTTTTCATACTTGAAAAACTCTTCTACGTTTCCCTCTCTAGACTGACATGCTATGTATAGTCTTGAAAACAAAGTACAGTCATCTTTCAGAGCAGAGACCTGGCTTTTCTGCTTTGTTTGTGACTTGAGATCCCGAGAAGGACAACTTGTTTTTCTTGATTGGCTGCATTATAGACTTGGACTGAGGAACTAACCGCTCAACAACATATGCCTCATACTGTTGCTGACCCACTGGTGTGGGCTCAGTTGGACCAGAAGGACCTGGGATTGGATCATCAATTATCTTAAATGACATAATGAAACTTCAACCTCCTTAATGTTGTAACTATATAGCTCTATATAGGCCTACATTTGACAATAAATGTTACTAAACTGGAATGAACACTATAGATGTAGCTACTAATAACACCTATCAAACAGCTGACAAGACATCCAACCATAAAATGATGGCCAAGTGCATTTCCCTGGTGAGAGTTACTGAAAACATGAAACCACTGGCGACACCCCACAGTGGAAATCGCAGCAATTCACCAGTATTTATTCTATAATGTCTCTCAATGTGTTTTTTTTTATATCTGCATATAATATTACCAAGTTGTATTATAATAAAATATGTAATATCATGATTGTTAATATTAAACAAAATACAGTTACTGTTGGTATTTGTTGGCTATCATTAAAACATTAATAAACAAAAAAAAAATAAAAAATCAAACAGTGGCCACCAGGGCCTAAATATTATAAACAACTATTGTAGTCACTGTTTCCTCTGTAAATATAGTAAATGCAAAACCTAAACTACAACCCTTGGCAACAATTATGGAATCACCGGCCTCGGAGGATGTTCATTCAGTTGTTTAATTTTGTAGGAAAAAAGCAGATCACAGACATGACACAAAACTAAAGTCATTTCAAATGTCAACTTTCTGGCTTTAAGAAACACTATAAGAAATCAAGAAAATAATTGTGGCAGTCAGTAACGGTTACTTTTTTAGACCAAGCAGAAGGAAAAAAAATATGGACTCGCTCAATTCTGAGGAATAAATTATGGAATCACCCTGTAAATTTTCATCCCCAAAACTAACACCTGCATCAAATCAGATCTGCTCCTTAGTCTGCATCTAAAAAGGAGTGATCACACCTTGGAGAGCTGATGCACCAAGTGGACTGACATGAATCATGGCTCCAACACGAGAGATGTCAATTGAAACAAAGGAGAGGATTATCAAACTCTTAAAACAGGGTAAATCATCACGCAATGTTGCAAAAGATGTTGGTTGTTCACAGTCAGCTGTCTAAACTCTGGACCAAATACAAACAACATGGGAAGGTTGTTAAAGGCAAACATACTGGTAGACCAAGGAAGACATCAAAGCGTCAAGACAGAAAACTTAAAGCAATATGTCTCAAAAATCGAAAATGCACAACAAAACAAATGAGGAACGAATGGGAGGAAACTGGAGTCAACGTCTGTGACTGAACTGTAAGAAACCACCTAAAGGAAATGGGATTTACATACAGAAAAGCTAAATGATAGCCATCATTAACACCTAAACAGAAAAAAACAAGGTTACAATGGGCTAAGGAAAAGCAATCATGGACTGTGGATGACTGAATGAAAGTCATATTCAGTGATGAATCTCGAATCTGCATTGGGCAAGGTGATGATGCTGGAACTTTTGTTTGGTGCCGTTCCAATGAGATTTATAAAGATGACTGCCTGAAGAGAACATGTAAATTTCCACAGTCATTGATGATATGGGGCTGCATGTCAGGTAAAGGCACTGGGGAGATGGCTGTCATTACATCATCAATAAATGCACAAGTTTACGTTGATATTTTGGACACTTTTCTTATCCCATCAATTGAAAGGATGTTTGGGGATGATGAAATCATTTTTCAAGATGATAATGCATCTTGCCATAGAGCAAAAACTGTGAAAACATCCCTTGCAAAAAGACACATAGGGTCAATGTCATGGCCTGCAAATAGTCCAGATCTTAATCCAATTGAAAATCTTTGGTGGAAGTTGAAGAAAATGGTCCAATGACAAGGCTCCAACCTGCAAAGCTGATCTGGCAACAGCAATTAGACAAAGTTGGAGCCAGATTGATGACGAGTACTGTTTGTCACTCATTAAGTCCATGCCTCAGAGACTGCAAGCTGTTATAAAAGCCAGAGGTGGTGCAACAAAATACTAGTGATGTGTTGGAGCATTCTTTTGTTTTTCATGATTCCATAATTTTTTCCTTCTGCTTGGTCTAAAAAAGTAAGTGTTACTGACTGCCACAATTTTTTTTCCTGATTTCTTATAGTGTTTCTTAAAGCCAGAAAGTTGCCATTTGAAATGACTTTAGTTTTGTGTCATGTCTGTGATCTGCTTTTTTTCTACAAAATTAAACAACTGAATGAACATCCTCCGAAGCCAGTGATTCCATAATTTTTGCCAGGGGTTGTAGCATCACAATCAGAAATCTGACAATTTCTATGGCATCGCCTATTTCTTTAAATATTAGTTCCAGCTGTGGCCACCAGGGGGCTCTGCCAGAATGTATCCATATCCAGAAATATTCACCTGGGGTCACACAATAACTGTGCCAAGATTCATGCTTTTAACCCAAAAACGCACGATCTTAGTACCGGGCTAGCCTTAGCTCCTGCACTACATACAGCAAGTACAGCTCATTTTCCACATGGGGAAAGTAGAATTTCTCTGTTTATGGTCGGTGTGTGTGAGACTGAATCTTCCCTCCTAAAATAGCTTCTTCTGCTCGCTTATGTTTCTGGACCGTGACCTGCAGCTGCCAGTATTTGAGATACACCCACATGAGACTTCCGTTCTTCCTCTTGTCCATGTTTAGCAAGTCCGCACAATGTTTATCTCGCTTAAAAATGTCCTTGAGACCTGCCTCTAGATCCAGGTCTTGCGCGATCGGTTCTTTGACAGCTTTAAGCAGGATGTTATTCTCCATCTCTTGACGATACTTTTTAGGGTGAATGGCGGAACAGTAGGCATTCTGTCGCTCCACAAGCTGACCTTCCAGCTCCTTCAGAGTGGCTGTAGCTCGCTGGTACCAGTCGTTCTCTCGCTCCAGCGCATGATGGAGAGCTGCACCTGCGGCGCCAGACTCCACCAGCCATTGCTTCTCGTTCTCTAAAGCTTCACGCTCCTTTGAAAAAAATAATAAAAAATACACTCAGGTTTTTCCTTTGGACAGAAGAAAGAGAGACGAGAAGATGAGCCACCAGTAGTGCCTACTGTAATGTTACCTGTTGTAACTGTTTCCGTTCTTCTACCAGCCTCTGAGTCTGTGAAACCAGAGCTTGCTTGTAGCCTGTGACCCGCTGCCTCTCCTTCTCTAGCTCCAGTTCCAGGGTTGCAGCTGTCCTGCTCCTGTCTGTCAGGGTCTCCCGGTACTTTGCCTCCATTTCACTTTTGATTATGACCATATCCTTGTCATATTGGGCTTTGGCTTTCTCTATCTCCCTCTGAGACTCTCTGGTCCAGATCCAACCTGAAGGAAGGAATGGTGAGAAACGAGATCAAAGCAATCATTTGGGTTTTCTGACGGTCACACCACCTGCAACTCCCATTTGTCTTCCACATAATGCATTTAACGCAGCACTGGCAGCTGCTAAAAATAAAACAAATGATCCATCTTTTTTTTGCAAAGCAGATGGCTCTGTAGGATGAGATGGACTACACCCATATAAACCCGGGTCAGGTTCCACGACTGTCCATCATGCTACCTGATGAGTGATGCAAATCATACAGCATGTAAGATAAGTATTTAACACATCAATATTTTTATCAGTAAATTTATTTCTCAAGGTGTTGCTGACATTAAATTTTCATCAGATGTCAGTAATCCACACATACAAAGAAATCAAAGCAATTAAGGGCGGAAATTAAATTATGAAAAATAAAATGGAATGACACATGGAAAAAATATTGAGCACGCCACTACTACATAATTTATCCATTGATTAACTTTCCACTTCCAGATTATGGCCCCAACAGTGATCATTAGACCATTCAGAAGTTTAGAAGTCCTTCTGCAACCAATTCCTTAAGTATGTTTTGCAACAATAAGGTTGCAAAGATCTTGAGAGCTCTTTGCTTCCCCCCCATCAGGAGATGTTTCTTGTGTGACATCTTAGTAATGAGGCTTTTTTATAGGCCATCATTTGGGACTGAACCAGCTAACAAGGGGCAGAATTGCTTTCTAATTATCGATAGATTTCAGCTGGTGTCTTGGCTTTCCATGCCTTTTTGCACCTTCCTTTTATCATGTGTTCAACATTTTTTCCTGTCATTTCACATTATTACACATAACTTAATTTCTATACTTATTTGTGCATTACTTTGGTTGTTACTGACATCTGGTGAAAATTTCATGCCAATAGCACCTTTTGCATTTCTGAGGAAAAATGGTGATGTGTTTAATACTTATTTTACCCGCTGTGTATACAGTACATACTCTAACACACATACAGCAGGAAACTGACCCAACAGTCCATCTATACCCTGGAATATTAAAAACCATTTATATACAGTACTACATTGGGACAAACATTTTAATGGCCGGGTCCTTAACCAGATGTAGACCACACTGTTTAGGGAATCACAGTCCTACCACACATATAATGACTTCTACATTTATTTTTGACTCACTGACAACAAAATATCTGAAAGATTACAGAAAACTGCCATCAGCTCTTGGGCAAGCATCTGGACCGAAACAAGATAAGTTAAAAAAAAAAAATGGCTGGACAGATTTTCACCAAACTTGGTGGGAATATTACTTGGGTTGATATCTTGAGATGATTAACTTTAGGAGAGGATCAGAAAATAGTTATAGACAAGGTAAACCAAAACATTCATTCAATTAATTTTCAAGCGCTTGCAAACGGCCCCTCCCACACTTCCCTATCCTCGGCCAAGTCCTGTAGTTCTTCCCGGGGAACCCAAAGTGTTCCCAAGCCAGCTGGGAAATTTAATCCCTCCAGTGTGTCCTGGGTCTTCCCCGGGAGCCTCCTCCCAGTTGGACGTGCCTGGAAGACCTCCCTAAGGAGACAACCAGGATTCATCCTCAACAGGTGCCTGAACTACCACCCCAATTGGCTCTTTTGATGCAAAGAAGCAGCGGCTCTAATCTGACTCCCTGCTGGTTTAATGAGATCTGCACTCCCCACGTCTGAGTGCTCCCATTTACAAGTGCGCATGTGTGGGTCAGTATATAAACTTCGGCCGGACTTGCAGCTCCCCTTTCTATCACCACCTAGCAGATGTGCTGGTTCGTGCACCAGCTGTTCCGCCATCAATGACATTTGCTCCCCCAAAAATTTGACGTGGGCCGATTTCAGCATGAAAGCAGGGATGATAAAACTGTTTTTTATGCGGCCTAATGTTTTTTTTTTTTTTTAAATGGAAATTAGCAATCCATTTTCTGAAATGACACCGGTAAGGCAGGTTTTGTTACACAATTCATGTCTCAACTACACATACTTTCCTCATTGCTGCTGCTCATATTTTCTGAAATGAAACAGGTATGGTAGGTTTTGTAACAATTCGTGTCTCAACTACATGTATTTTCCTTGTTGGTGCTGCTGGTGATCATTCAAGTCAGATATGGGAGCTTCAAGCAGGAGTAGGGATGGGTATTGATAAGGTTGAATGATGATGATGATAAGGATGAATATGTTAGTTTAAATGAGTCAACACCCCCGAGTCACACTAACTGTCAGAATGCTCGTAGCACGGGCCGAGGCGGAGGATTAGCAGCAATCTTCCATTCCAGCTTATTAATTAATCAAAAACCCAAACAGAGCTTTAATTCATTTGAAAGCTTGACTCTTAGTCTTGTCCATCCAAATTGGAAGTCCCAAAAACCAGTTTTATTTGTTATTATCTATCGTCCACCTGGTCGTTACTGTGAGTTTCTCTGTGAATTTTCTGACCTTTTGTCTGACTTAGTGCTTAGCTCAGATAAGATAATTATAGTGGGCGATTTTAACATCCACACAGATGCTGAGAATGACAGCCTCAACACTGCATTTAATCTATTATTAGACTCAATTGGCTTTGCTCAAAATGTAACTGAGTCCACCCACCACTTTAATCATATCTTAGATCTTGTTCTGACTTATGGTATGGAAATTGAAGACTTAACAGTATTCCCTGAAAACTCCCTTCTGTCTGATCATTTCTTAATAACATTTACATTTACTCTGATGGACTACCCAGCAGTGGGGAATAAGTTTCATTACACTAGAAGTCTTTCAGAAAGCGCTGTAACTAGGTTTAAGGATATGATTCCTTCTTTATGTTCTCTAATGCCATATACCAACACAGTGCAGGGTAGCTACCTAAACTCTGTAAGTGAGATAGAGTATCTCGTCAATAGTTTTACATCCTCATTGAAGACAACTTTGGATGCTGTAGCGCCTCTGAAAACGAGAGCTTTAAATCAGAAGTGCCTGACTCCATGGTATAACTCACAAACTCGCAGCTTAAAGCAGATAACCTGTAAGTTGGAGAGGAAATGGCGTCTCACTAATTTAGAAGATCAACACTTAGCCTGGAAAAATAGTCTGTTGCTCTATAAAAAAGCCCTCCGTAAAGCTAGGACATCTTACTACTCATCATTAATTGAAGAAAATAAGAACAACCCCAGGTTTCTTTTCAGCACTGTAGCCAGGCTGACAAAGAGTCAGAGCTCTACTGAGCCGAGTATTCCTTTATCTAGTAATGACTTCATGACTTTCTTTGCTAATAAAATTTTAACTATTAGAGAAAAAATTACTCATAACCATCCCAAAGACATATCGTTATCTTTGGCTGCTTTCAGTAATGCTGGTATTTGGTTAGACTCTTTCTCTCCGATTGCTCTGTCTGAGTTATTTTCATTAGTTACTTCATCCAAACCATCACATGTCTATTAGACCCCATTCCTACCAGGCTGCTCAAGGAAGCCCTACCATTAATTAATGCTTCGATATTAAATATGATCAATCTATCTTTATTAGTTGGCTATGTACCACAGGCTTTTAAGGTGGCAGTAATTAAACCATTACTTAAAAAGCCATCACTTGACCCAGCTATCTTAGCTAATTATAGGCCAATCTCCAACCTTCCTTTTCTCTCAAAAATTCTTGAAAGGGTAGTTGTAAAACAGCTAACTGATCATCTGCAGAGGAATGGTCTATTTGAAGAGTTTCAGTCAGGTTTTAGAATTCATCATAGTACAGAAACAGCATTAGTGAAGGTTACAAATGATCTTCTTATGGCCTCAGACAGTCAATCAATCAATTCAATCAATTTAATTTATATAGCGCCAAATCACAACAAACAGTTGCCCCAAGGCGCTTTATATTGTAAGGCAAGGCCATACAATAATTACGTAAAAACCCCAACGGTCAAAACGACCCCCTGTGAGCAAGCACTTGGCGACAGTGGGAAGGAAAAACTCCCCCCTAACAGGAAGAAACCTCCAGCAGAACCAGGCCCAGGGAGCAGGAAATTAGAGGTCATCCATGTCTTTATGTCTATAAGACAATCCTGCAGTTTAACTAATTGGTGTGTGTCCTCTGGCTTCATGGATAGATAAAGCTGGGTATCATCTGCATAACAATGAAAATTTAAGCAATACCGTCTAATAATACTACCTAAGGGAAGCATGTATAAAGTGAATAAAATTGGTCCTAGCACAGAACCTTGTGGAACTCCATAATTAACTTTAGTCTGTGAAGAAGATTCCCCATTTACATGAACAAATTGTAATCTATTAGACAAATATGATTCAAACCACCGCAGCGCAGTGCCTTTAATACCTACGGCATGCTCTAATCTCTGTAATAAAATTTTATGGTCAACAGTATCAAAAGCAGCACTGAGGTCTAACAGAACAAGCACAGAGATGAGTCCACTGTCCGAGGCCATAAGAAGATCATTTGTAACCTTCACTAATGCTGTTTCTGTACTATGATGAATTCTAAAACCTGACTGAAACTCTTCAAATAGACCATTCCTCTGCAGATGATCAGTTAGCTGTTTTACAACTACCCTTTCAAGAATTTTTGAGAGAAAAGGAAGGTTGGAGATTGGCCTATAATTAGCAAAGATAGCTGGGTCAAGTGATGGCTTTTTAAGTAATGGTTTAATTACTGCCACCTTAAAAGCCTGTGGTACATAGCCAACTAATATAGATAGATTGATCATATTTAAGATCGAAGCATTAAATAATGGTAGGGCTTCCTTGAGCAGCCTGGTAGGAATGGGGTCTAATAAACATGTTGATGGTTTGGATGAAGTAACTAATGAAAATAACTCAGACAGAACAATCGGAGAGAAAGAGTCTAACCAAATACCGGCATCACTGAAAGCAGCCAAAGATAACGATACGTCTTTGGGATGGTTATGAGTAATTTTTTCTCTAATAGTTAAAATTTTGTTAGCAAAGAAAGTCATGAAGTCATTACTAGTTAAAGTTAATGGAATACTCAGCTCAATGGAGCTCTGACTCTTTGTCAGCCTGGCTACAGTGCTGAAAAGAAACCTGGGGTTGTTCTTATGTTCTTCAATTAGTGATGAGTAGAAAGATGTCCTAGCTTTACGGAGGGCTTTTTTATAGAGCAACAGACTCTTTTTCCAGGCTAAGTGAAGATCTTCTAAATTAGTGAGACGCCATTTCCTCTCCAACTTACGGGTTATCTGCTTTAAGCTACGAGTTTGTGAGTTATACCACGGAGTCAGGCACTTCTGATTTAAAGCTCTCTTTTTCAGAGGAGCTACAGCATCCAAAGTTGTCTTCAATGAGGATGTAAAACTACTGACGAGATACTCTATCTCACTTACAGAGTTTAGGTAGCTACTCTGCACTGTGTTGGTATATGGCATTAGAGAACATAAAGAAGGAATCATATCCTTAAACCTATCCTTAAATCATTAGTGATTGATCTCTGCTCCCCTCCACAGCATGTCTTTTTCCTGGTTCTCTCCCTCAGCCCCAACCAGTCCCAGCAGAAGACTGCCCCTCCCTGAGCCTGGTTCTGCTGGAGGTTTCTTCCTGTTAAAAGGGAGTTTTTCCTTCCCACTGTCGCCAAGTGCTTGCTCACAGGGGGTCGTTTTGACCGTTGGGGTTTTTATGTAATTATTGTATGGCCTTGCCTTACAATATAAAGCGCCTTGGGGCAACTGTTTGTTGTGATTTGGCGCTATATAAATAAAATTGATTGATTGATTATCGATTCTGCTTATCGATCCGATTCCTTATTGATTCCCTTATCGATACCTCATTAATTTTGTACTAAAAGTAGGCTTTACAGGTTTTCTATGTATTTCCTTGAGTCTTAAAGTAAATAAATATGAAATCAGTCACTGTATCCTTGATCTCTGGACATAAATAAAAATAAACAAAACTGTGTTTCACTTTGAAGTTATTAATTCAGACTGAATTCTATCATTCTATCTTGACTTGTCAGAGAGCCGCGCAACGTTTGGAGCTGTGTGAACACAACGGAGGATGATTCTCATTTCTTTCTCGCAACAAGACAGGAGTCCCAGTTAGTAAATTTAATCCGCACAAAAGTGAATCACAACTCATATTCAGGGATGAAAGTGGTGAAAAACAAAAAAAGCTGAAACCCAAAATTACCCCCCAACACCACCTGCACGAAAATATTTGAATTCTAGAAGCTCTGAAATGCAATCTGGGACTATTCCAGACAATAAACTGGAGTGAGTGCTGAATCCATTTAGGTGAGAAAAAGAAAATACAACTTTCCTTATTCAAATTCATTCCAGTAGTATTCTGCTCTTACTAGGATGCAGCAGTTTTCTAGTTTGGCAGATAGTTCTGGAGGAAATCACTGAAGAAATTAACAAACTGAAAATATGGTTTGACCGAAACAAACTGTCATTAAACTTAAATAAGACAGGGATGAAATGGAGGTGTAAGAGTCACTAGGTGTTCACAGGAAACATTTATTTCTGTATTTATTTATGTTAGTTGATATTATATATTTTCTGTTGTGTTTCTATTCAGGTTATTTTTGTCTCTTTCTCTAAAATTGTATATAATAATCGGATTATTAATATATAAGCAAAAATAAATTTAAGGAATATTACAATTTGAAAACAAATGCACCCGAACGTGATGACGGCTGCAATTGCTAAATGCTAACTTTTAACATTGAAAATGCCATAGACATGCTAACGCGTTAGCATCGCTCCCGTTTTTAAGTTATAAAATACATCTATCAACTGTTTCAGAAGACCATAACAGGTCGGTTTAACATAGAAAAGGTAAATAATACTCACAGACGTATGCTCTTTAGGGTTTTAGCGGGGGAAAATTAAGCGAAAGAAAGAAATAAACGAAGCAATCGACCGAAGCATTGCTTCCATCTGCGAACCACACTTCGATTGGTTCAAGGTTCAAAGCAAAGTCGCGCTGCAGAAAAGTTGATTAAGGACCCGCTGCAGGGTCTGTAATCAATGTAGAGAAAATATCATTTTCCTGACAAACACCCGCCAAAACAACGGCCACTCTGAAGGACCGATAACAGAATCGTTAAGCACAAAGCTTATTGATGTCGGTGGATCGAATCATTTCTTAACGATATCCGAAAGGAACCGGTTCTTGATATCCATCCCTAAGCAGGAGGGACTTCTGTGACATACCACAGTCCCAGCGGTCACTCAATTTTCATGCATGTGCAGACTAGTGTACAGGAATCATCAGACTTGGAGACCGCCGAGTCCCCGACACCGGATAGTCGAGCTTCTCGCCCTTTAATTTCGAAAGAATACTTTTGGAAAGAAGTTGGGAGAGGCTGCACGGACACTCACCATGATGTCACACAAGAACAATTTGACAAAATCGTTAAACAAAATCAGCTGATCGCGATTTAACAAAAACACGGTGGAAAAAATACTTTCTACTGTATCTCTGCAACCAGTAGAGCTAGAGAGATGATCTAAAGTTTATATTGATCAGCAAGGGATTTGTGATTGATTGATATAAGTTCAGTGTGCAGGGATTGCATCAATCCTCTGATGCCTTTTTTTGAAAATACAAATCCATCCATTATTTCCATCATGTTTCATAAATAGTTTCTGACTTTTTGAGTTAACTTGCTCATAACAGGTCAGGATACCAAGTAGGGGGCCAACACAATCTCCTTAGCAGAGCTAATAACTCAATGGTATCACCCACTGATTATGTCTTCAACCACAAACGCACTCAAAGAAGCGTTCTTGTGTTAACTTACGAAAAGCAGCCAGTCCAAGCATAGGGACAAGCAAGGCATAATTCCACTGGTTCCCATCACCGGCTCCTGCCCGCCTTCCTCTGGGGTCCGGTTGTATGTTCCATCTGGGGGGGTCATTCAAGTTGTTCATGGGGGCTGCCAACACATGAATGAATGGCAAAGTTAGTATTTGGACAGTTAGAAAATTTTTGTATTTTTGCTTCTCTACACCAAACAAATACTACACAAACAATTTAGGAATTTAGGAGCCATTTGTATACACAACCCCTCTAATTTCAGAAGCCATAAGTAATTGGACAAAATAATTATAAGGATTTACTGCCCTTGGGCAAGGTCCTTAATCCCCTAGTTGCTCCCGGTGTGTAGTGGGCACCTTGTATGGCAGCACCCTGGCATCGGGGTAAATGTGAGGCATTATTGTAAAGCGTTTTGAGCGTCTGATGCAGATGGAAAAGCGAAAATGATCATTTAATGAACATTTTCTTGAACTTCGTTTACATCAACCACGTATTGTACGCTACGGTAAATCACTCTACAGTAGACAGCTGAATCCTTAAAGAAAGAACCAATGAAAAACCTGCTGAAATATGTTTTTGCGAATACACATTATACGTGAAAGTTTGCTAGCAATTAGCTTGTTAGCGTTTCACAAAGTTTTGCGATAACAGCAGCAACCGAACGAGATTTGAGTTTGACGGCTCAGCTGTCAGCTAACACCTTAGCTCGCCTTCTATGAGCATTTCAGATAACACAGCGCAATTTCGGGTAGGGGTGGATATTTGTGCGATATAAACTCTAACGTTCTCACCTTGGCTGGGTCACGTAAACATTTCTTCTTCTTCTTCTTCTTCTTCTTCTTCTTCTGTGTGTTTAATGGCGGTTGTCAACCAACATATACGGAGCATTACCTCCACCAGATGTGTATATGACGCAAACATTTGTTCCTGCTGTATGCGGATGACATAATTTCTAACTTTAGTATTACCTCTGCTGATACGGGGGACGTCTCATGGAACAGATTTCTTAACAAGCTATTTTTTTAAAAATGCTGACTTTAACATTTGTGCGCACCTTAACTATTACAGGAAAATTAAAGGCATGGTGTTCCCTGTTTCATGGTGTTCCCCGTTTACAATCCGCTGAAGCAAACTGGCGGCCATCTTACCACTCCCAACTTACGCAGACCGCACATAGCTTATTAGAACGTCAACAATTTCAAATAGTAACTGAGCTGATTCTCTCATTTACCTGTTTTTCCTTCGGATAATGTAAGATTGATCCCTTCTAATCTATGCCTGCCATGATTAGCTATTTGATTTTTTTTTTTCTTTTATTACTTTGACACTTTCTTCCCTTCCTATATATATATATATATATATATATATATATATATATATATATATATATATATATATATATATATATATATATATATGTGTGTGTGTGTGTGTGTGTGTGTGTGTGTGTGTGTGCTGTACCATATCATGATACAGAAACAGTGGATTTTTTAAATAGTTGCACCAATAGAATAAAACACCACTTAACTAGCTACAGGAGAGTTAGTTTTCCCTGCAATGACAACATTTATTACACACAGCTTTATGAGCTTCAGCCTAATATAAATAATAAAGCTCGTAGCAACAACACCTAAAACCTAAAACTAAAACCTAAAACTATGCACAAGTAGACCTAATAAATGTCTTAAAATAGTTTGTCCATCACAAAACGTGTCTACACATGTTGAGTTAGTAAGTTACTTTTTATTATTATTATTATCTGTGCCTATATATGGTGGAATAAGGGATAGAACTCTTCAAATTATTGTTCATTACTTACCACTTCAGTCATACTGTTCGTCCCCAGCCTTTGTTCTGGCGATTTGCGCAGTTTATAGCTGCACATGAAGGTATTTTTTAAACAGAATTACAACGAATAAAGTTGCGTGCGCCTCATTAAAGATCAATAGAAAAATAGAGCGTTGAGGAGCGTTTACATTGGAGTGGTAATATGGCGGCCGGTTTGCTTCAAAAATATTGGCCAATGAGCGATCCAGTGCTATATACTTTAAGATTGCCTCTGCAGTTTACCCTGTTAAAGCTCTGGTGAAACAAAAGATTAACTTTGAGGTGGAACCCTGTTCATTCTGTTCTTTAGCGATAGAAACTATTGATCATTTATTATTTCACTGTCCTCAAACTTGTTCTGGTCTGATGTCCACAGTTGGCTGTCTTTGAAAATCGACTGCATTCCCTCGTTCACCTGTAACAACATAATTCATTTTATGGATAATTTAAACACTGATATTTCAGACTTGGTAAACCTTGTTATTCTGGCTAAATATCATATCTATACTTGTAAATGGAAGAGCTGCAGATCCTCTTTCTCTGCCTTCATCTGTGATTTTACCCACTACTTTAAATCTTTGAAATGTGTAAATAAATTGAATCAAAAGGCTAAAAATATGTATAACCCTGTATCAACATTGTTGCTGTTTTAATGTATCTTGCATTGGCTTGAGTGTGCGCTTATCTAAGGTTTTGAATGCGTGTTTTTTTTTTTTGTTTTTTTTTTTGCATTTTGTATGCTTGTTTCATTCTGCCATTGTGGTCTTTGTTTTCGGTGTGGCTGCTGTTTTGGCGTTTTCCCTTGGTTGTCTTGTAAATTGCAATAAAGTTTGTTTAAAAAACTGTGTTATATAGAGATCAGTGGTGTCACCCCCGTGTTTGTAAAGTGGTTCGGTCCGGTGCAGCAGCGTTTCTGCTCCGCCGCCGTTCTTGTATGACGTCATGGCGAGTGTCTGCGTAGCTTCTCGACTCCTTTCCAAAAGGATATTTTCCAAAATTAAAACGGTGAGCTGCAACACTTACCCTCTTTGTCATGTATATACATATGTATGTATGTTGACATGTTCGCGGGTTTTTTTTTTTTTTTTGCAGTGTCACTTTAAGTGCTATGTAGCATTTAGCGTAGCATGTTGGAAGTGACACCTTGAAGGTAAAATTGGCCATAGTCTTTATTGACTGGAAAATAAGCAAATATTATAATACTATCATGAAGTTTTAAACAATTAGAACCCATTTCAAGATTTAGGCTGAACACGTAGTTTATTTGCGGTTGTGGAAGCAAAGTTATGCTAGTAGGGCTAGCCCGCAGAGGGACGTTTGATTTGAATTTACACCAGTTTAGTCAAAAAAATACAATGGGGAAGTGAAACGACACCCAAATTATTTATTAAAATAATATGCACAAAAAACTAAGATTTAAACAAAAGATTAAAGAAATGCTTTTGCTAATATGAAACAGCATATGACAGCTAGCTGTGGCAGCCTTATTAAACTAATTTCAAAGTGATTATTTAAAAAAACAGAACACCGCAGTAGAAACAGAAATCAGAAAATCATATTGTATGATTTTTAAATAATGAATTTGCATTTTATTGCATGAAATAAGTATTTAATACAAAAGTAAAACAGAAACCTTTGGTTGCAATTACAGAGGTCAGACGTTTCCTGTAGTTCTTGACAGACTTTGCACACTGCGGGAGCGATTGGTCCACTCCTCCATACAGATCCTTCCAGATCTTTCAGGTTTAGAGTTTCAGATCCCTCCAAAGATTTTTCTATTGAGTTCCAGTCTGGAGACTGGCACGGCCACTCCAGGACCTTGAAATGCTTCTTATGGATCCACTCCTCAGTTGCCCTGGCTGTGTGTTTGGGGTCATTGTCATGCTGGAAGACCCAGCCATGACCCATCTACAATGCTTGTACTGAGGGACTGAGGTTGTCTGCCAAAATGTCACAATACACAAACCCATCCATCCTCCCTTCAATGTGGTGCAGTTGCCCTTTCTCCTTTTCAGAAAAGGACCCCCAAAAATGGTGTTTCCACCCCATGCTTTACAGTTGGGATGGTGTTCTTGGGGTTGTTCTCATCCTCCAAACAGGGTGAGTGAAGTTGATACTAAAAAGCTGTATTTTGGTCTCATCTGACCACATGACCTTCTCCCATGCCTCCTCTGCATAGTCCAGATGGTCACTGGTAAACTTCAAATGGGCCTGGACATGTGCTGGCTTGAGTAGTGTGTTACTAATGTAATCTTTGCGTCTGTGGTCCCAACTCTTAAGATCACTGACCAGGTCCTCCCTTGTAGTTCTGGGCTGATTCCCGACCTTTGTCAGAATCATCCTTAGCCCATGAGGCAGGATCTTGCATGGAGCCCCAGACTGAGGAAGACTCAGTCATCTTGTTTTTCTTCCGTTTCTTAATAATTACACTAACTGTTGCTGTCTTCTCCCCAAGCTGCTTGTCTGTTGTCCTGTAGTCCATCCCAGCCTTGTGCAGGTCTACAATTTTGTCCCTGGTGTCCTTAGACAGCTCTTTGGTCTTGGCTATGGTGGACAGGTTGGAGTGTGATTGAGTGTGTGGACAGGTGTCTTTAATACAGGTAACAAGTTCAAACAGGTGCAGTTAATAATGGTCAAGAGTGCAGAATAAGAGGACTTCTTAAAGGAAAACTAATAGGTCTGTGAGAGCCAGACTTCTTGATGGTTGGTAGGTGATCAAATACTTATTCCATACAATAAAATCCATATTTGGTACTAAAAAAAATCATACAATATGATTTGCTGTTTTTTTTTTTTTTTTTTTTTTTTTTCTTTTCTCTGATTCTGTCTCTCACAGTTGAGGTGTACCTATGATATAAATTACAGACCTGTCCATTCTTTGTAGGTGGGAAACTTGTAAAATTGACAGTGGTTCAAATACTTATTTGCCTCATTGTACATAAGCATACCAAACGTCAAATGTCAGCTCTCCCTAGTTTCTCTTTGATCGAAGCCATACACACGCATGCACACAGAGGCCACTTGGCTATTATATATATATTTTCCTTTGCTTTTGCTTACTGTTCATGTGCATTACAGCTGAAGTGCCACCAGTCAGTGTGTGTTGTTAATGGTGTGATTCATCAATAAGTACATAGTACATATGATGATTATCGGTGGTGTGGCGACCCCAAGCAAAAAATGGACCAAATGAAAGAACCTACGAGTAATCAGTGGTTTTATTTTTTTAAATGTATTTTTCTTTCCAGGTACCTGTTGCAGCAGTTCAGGGTAGCAGGAACTTGCATTTCTCAGTCTATGGAAATAGGAACAGTGCCAAAGTATCAAATGACGTGAGTTGTACTTTCATTTTTAGACTTTACATCCATTTTGTATAACGTCCTGCAGTATATTGGCCCTGAGGTGCCAAGGACGTAGACAGCTGGTGAGCGGGAATCCAACCAGGTCTACGTATTGGCAGAGGTGGAAAACCCGGGCTTCAGTGAGTAAAAAGCCTACCATGTATTGCTTCGACCCATGCGCCTAACATAGGTAATTATTTCACCTACCTGCCTGAAGAGTTGAATTAATTAGAATCAGCTGGTTTAGTAGGTGAATGGAACACATATATGTTTTGACTTTTACTCACTAAAGCTGGGGTTTTCCCACCTCTGCGTATGGGTAGCCCCACTCCTTATCCAATGACCAACCTGCCCTACTATTGTGGAATTTGTCTGTCTGTCTGTCTGGTAATTGTTACAAGAGAGTTTTTGTTAAATGATACAAGAAAAAAACATTCTTCGTTGTGAAGATTTGCTGTCTTTCAATTTTCATTGTTAATGTTTTGTTGTACATTTAATCTGTTTTCAGATTTCGACTCAGTATCCGGTTGTGGATCATGAGTTTGATGCTGTGGTGGTGGGAGCTGGTGGGGCAGGACTGAGAGCAGCTTTTGGCCTATCAGAGGCTGGCTTCAACACTGCTTGTGTCACCAAGCTCTTTCCCACCAGATCGCACACAGTCGCTGCACAGGTGCAACAACACAATCTGTTTTCTTGAAGTGAGAATCAATCATGCCTCTACATCTCATCTAACTGAATATCAGACGTATTCTTCAGGGTTTGCTATTCAAAGACTGAAATTGTTGTAAATACAAATTTAACCACTGTGTTCCCTAATGGCAGCGGCTGACTTAGTCACTATGTAAACCCCGTGGCTATTACAGCTAGCATTTAAAAAGGTTTGTGATTTTTGTCCTGTGCGTGTCCACATAGCACCCTTTCTGTGTTTCTGTGACTGCACTCTCATGGCTACTGTTGCCCCTTTCTGGCTGTAACGCCCTGAAAAAAATGATTGTGCGCTTATGTTCCAGCTCCTTTTGTCTTATTTTGTCTGTGTACTTTTGCAAACGCTGCACACTGTCACATAATTCAACACAAAGATTGTACCCCAAAGCTTTGAATTGATGCTTCATGGACTAGCTAAGTTACGATAAAGTTGTTGGTTGATAACTTTGGTTATCAGGGTCACCTTAGCTAATCCACTGTTAGCATACATCCGTGCTTTAAACTTTGCTGCTAACCTTCTAGGGCAGGGGTGGGCAACGAGGGCCGAGACAGCGCAGGTTTTCCTTGCAACCAGTCACCTCAGCAGGTGGGTGCTGATGAGATTCTCCTCTGAACATAAACACCTGATAGTCAATGAAATCACCTGCTGAGGTGATTGGTAGAAAGGAAAACCTGCAGTGTTTTGGCCCTTCATGGCACATGATTCCCCACCCCTGTTCTAGGGTGATTGTAGCATGAAGCCATCTTCCAAGCTTTGATCCGAAGCGGCTCTCGCATGCTGAATAAAGTAGAATACCAAGTTATTGATTGATAACGGTAGATATCAAGATAATGTTTGGTAATCCACTGTTTTAGCAGACATCTTTGCTTTATCAACTTCATCAAACAGTGAATTTTAAAGCATTTCCATGGTTTACCTATTAGCCTAACAGAGTAACATAACACGCTAAAGGGCAGCCTGAGCAGGTTATCGCAGTTCTACATGGTGATCGTCAAATACAATAATTATTAGTTTCATCCAACAGATGAGATTGTTAATGTGTTTGAAGATGAGAAGAATTGTTGTTTAAAGTATAAGTGCAGCTAAAGTAATGTGCACATAAAGATGACAAAAATAAAACTATAAATGCACCACAAGCCTCTAAATATCACTTTTTTTTTTCTCCATAATTTTCCATGGGGTGGCGGTGGGCGGGGCATGCATGCCCCTCTAAATTTGCTGCAATTTCACCGTGCCTGCTGTCACCTGCTAATTTCAAATTGCCACCTCGTGTAATTTGTGGAACGCCCGGTTTAACATATCAGTTAAATAATGTAAAGATAAATAGCAATCGCAACCTTTCCATTGAGTTTTGTTGAAGTACCTGGTTGTGGATCATGAGTTTGATGCTGTGGTGGTGGGACCTGGGGGGGCAGGACTGAGAGCAGCTTTTGGCCTATCAGAGGCTGGCTTCAACTGACTGTTCACTTTTGCTCACAGGGTGGGATCAATGCCGCATTGGGTAACATGGAGGAGGATGATTGGAGGTGGCATTTCTACGACACGGTGAAGGGATCTGATTGGTTGGGAGACCAGGACGCTATCCATTATATGACAGAGCAGGCACCTGCAGCAGTGGTGGAGGTAAGAAACCACATCTGGCAGAAAAAGAGAGGTAAATGTTGAAAATAGACCTAACTTTAAGTGGGGGAAACCCAGTTTAGAACGGACCAAACAGCAGGGGTGAAGGTCTGCAGTATCCTGACGAGAGGGATTACAAAAAAAAAAATCCTGATTTGGAACTATATTCCAGAACGAACGACCTGGTCATCAGTGGCTTGGAAACAAAACCCCAGTTGCACGCCAGAGCATTGTTGTTATTTTTTTCCTATGTTCAAAATAAATGTAATTCATTTGTTGAGTTAATTTCTTATGACTGGATATTCATTCATTCGTTCATTTTCAAAACCTGCTTATTCCAGTTAAGGGTAATTTTGTTTTTCTTGGTTTAATAAGTTGTGAATTCCTGTTGCTTCATGTCTTTCTCAGTTGGAGAACTTTGGCATGCCCTTCAGTCGCACTGACGATGGGAGGATCTACCAGAGGGCATTTGGAGGTCAGAGTCTAAAGTATGGGAAAGGCGGTCAGGCCCACCGTTGTTGCTGCGTAGCCGACAGGACAGGACACTCACTGCTTCATACGCTTTATGGAAGGGTAAACTCATGCTGTTTTTTTTGTTTTGTTTAGTTTTTTTTTCTTCTCCACACATCATCTTTTGGGCCTCTCTTTTGACCGCACAGAAACAAAATTCATACTTTAAATTTCATGTGTGTCGTGCTTTCTTCTCTTCAGTCACTTCGCTATGACACCAGTTACTTTGTGGAGTACTTTGCCCTGGACCTGTTGATGGAAAATGGAGAGTGTAAAGGAGTGATTGCTCTCTGCATGGAAGACGGATCTATTCACCGCTTCCGAGCCCAGAACACTGTCATTGCTACTGGGTAGGCAACAGAAGGCGAAAGAGCGGGCGGGGGGGCAGCTATTTTGACACTTTTCATTTAATTGCTGTAATGAGATTTGATACTTCTGATGCATTCTTTGACTTTTGTTGTTTTTAATAAACGATTGTATAAATTTCTTACATGTGTTTCGCTCCAGGGGTTATGGGCGGGTTTACTTCAGTTGCACATCTGCTCATACCAGCACAGGCGATGGAAATGCGATGGTGACCAGAGCTGGTCTGCCCTGCCAGGATTTGGAATTTGTTCAGTTCCATCCCACTGGTGAGGAAAAGAACAGGGAGGGGCTAACTTGGTAAACAAAATACTTCAACAGCTGTTGGGCAGCGGAGAAAAAGGTCATTTTTAAGACCCGGTCCCACTGGCATTTAGGAAGATTTGTGTATGGATTGCGCACAAAATTGGCTCATTCGCTAAACAGCCGCGATATCTGTGAAATATGCTTGTATGAGTCGGCCGACACCCACACACGTGTGTGATTATCCACAGAGGCATGTTTGTCCGTTGCCAGGATTTTTGAGCTGCATAAAACTTTGGTTGCGGATGACATCTGCCTTACATACTCAAGCTATGCGCTGTTTATCTGCAACTGATGGGGATTTGCAGCTTGCCAGCGGACTGGGACAGTGTGTAAAACAGATATATTGCATGCCTATCATGTCCACATCATGAACTAAAATAAGTTGTGGCGAATGCATACAGAGTGGCCACGAATAAAATGTTTCTATTACCTCTGATTTACGGATAATCTGCGAATGCGTAACAAACACGTCACGTAAACCAAAAGTACTATATGTGGCAGAAGTCGACATACCTGCCAGTCAGTGCCAGTCCAGCTGTGGAGAGCCCCAAAGATGTAATAGCTGCTGTCATCCAACAACATACTGTAAATCCAAGCTGCAGAGACGTCAGCCGTGGACCTCGGTTCCCTTTCTTCAGGACTTTTATTTAACACCAACAAAAGGAAGAGTTGCTGTTACAGCCGCAACTCACTCTTTTTCCATGACTCTGTCAAAAAAGAACACCGTCTCACAACCCAGAGTGGCTTACCCCCTCCCGCTCCCCAAACTCACCAACAGTTAACAATTGCATGACAACATGAACATCAACTCTATGATCATTACATTAACAATAAACTTGTTCAAGTCCAGCAATTGCTCCAGAGGCTGTGGTGTTGGTGTGAATAGTAATGCTGAAAGGCCTGAGTGCGCTTCTTTTATGCCCGCAATGCAGTTGCGCGTGCATGACGCATTCACAACACATCCGTAATAATGCCGTGATAATCGCAAAGCTTCCGATCCGTTTCCTCAATGCATGCATTATACATCCATGATTGTTTGTCATATATTCGCTGTACATTATGAATATATCCATGATTCATCCTGGGATATTTGTCATTTTTGGCCACTTTTGTTGCGGATGACAATGAACGCCCATAATTTGTCTACTCAATTCATGCGCAATTAATCCTCTCCCCAGTGGGACCGGGCCCTTATAACCTAATCACACATCTTATTTAACAAAGAACCCTTGATAACTAATTATTAGCCATTTGGTTGAAGCTGTTACACAAATATGAATTTACTCCTTAGATTTTATTGGCTAGTTTTAAAGTCACCTTATGAATTCTTGGGTGACAGTAAATGTCAAACTACTATGTGGTCAGCTGATTGGCAGAAAAATAATTCCGTTTTGAATACAATTGATTAATGTTCTCTGAAAATGTCAGACTTTGGTTACAGCTTTTAGAAGTGCAGGATTTAACTTTTTTGTTGAACATTTTTGGCTTTTGGATGAATACAATTTTTAGTTTTTTTTTTTTTTTTTTTTATATATATATATATATTTGACGTTTTATAGATAAGACCATTCATTCTAAAGTAATTAACATATTGTTGATGGAAATCAGTTGCACTCTTAATTTTTATTATTATTTTGTTGCTGTATTTGTAAATGTTGGAGGATGTTCATCTTTTACATTGAGCAGCTTGAGACACAAGTCATGTGACAGATATGCCTTTGATCTGTGATTGCCTATAGGGATCTACGGAGCCGGCTGTCTGATCACAGAGGGTTGCCGTGGTGAGGGTGGGATCCTGATCAACAGCGAAGGGGAGCGTTTCATGGAGCGCTACGCACCCAACGCCAAAGATCTCGCCTCCAGAGATGTAGTGTCTCGCTCCATGACCATTGAGATAAGAGAGGGAAGGTAAAAGTCAGAAGTGGACTTTTTATTTCAGGGTTTTATTGTCTGAAAGTCTTAAACAGCAAGAGGTCAAACAACATTTTTGCTTTTTAATCATTTAAAATTTTCTCAGCAACCTCTCTTCCTCAGGGGTGTTGGTCCAGACAAAGACCACGTGTACCTGCAGTTACATCACCTGCCTCCACAGCAGTTGGCCACACGATTACCTGGTATCTCAGAGACGGCCATGATATTTGCTGGTGTCGACGTCACTAAAGAGCCGATTCCTGTCCTGCCTACTGTTCACTACAATATGGGCGGTGTTCCCACCAACTACAAGGGACAGGTTGGTCATGAACATACAGTCGGTTGCATGAGTATTTGGACACAGGTTTTGGAATTTTGCCTCTGTTTACCAGCACAGTGGAATTGAAACCAAATGATGAAGATGTGATTAAAGTGTAGACCTTTGGCTTTAGCTCAAAGGGTTTAGCAAAAATAGCACATGAACCATGTGTAGGCGGTCCTTCCATTCTCAGAGGCCATAAGAAATTGGCCAAATTAACAGAATTTATAAATAGAAGGATTATTGTTCATACATGGATGAAAATCCTTTGTTGTTAATGACTATCTGGAACTCATGGACATAACCAAATGCTGAATTCTACCAGGCTTTTAGTGCAGCCTCCTTCAGTTGTTTTGTGTTTCAGGGTCTTTCTGCCATCAGTTTTGTCTTCAGAAAGCGAAAGCATGCTCTAAGGGGTTGATGTCAGGTGATTGACTTTGAATAATTGAATAATTTTCCGTGTCTTCGCTTATTACTTTCATAAGTCCTTTGGTTTCTTTGCCAGTATGTTTTGGATGATTATTCATCCAGACTGAGGCGTCAGCCTGTTGTTGTGGCAGCATTTGTTTGAATCTGAGGAGATAAAGTAGCCCTATACACTTCAGAAGCCATGATGCGACTTCCGTCAGCAGGAAACATCAGTGATCCAGTAGTAGTGACAGTCATACATACTGATACCACAGCACTGCATCCACCATGTTTGAGAGATGGTGCACTTTACCACTACTTTGGATCGTGACCTGTTCCTTTCCTTCTCAAGACTTTTCCCATCATTCTGATGCAAGTTAATCTTCATTTTACCTGTTGAAGGCATCTTGTTCCAGAACTATGCAGGTTTTTCTGGCAAAGTCTGTTCTTGAATGTTACCAGGTGTTTGCACCTTGTCATAAACTCTATTTACATTCATGAAGATGCCTCTTGATGGTAAGTTTTGGCAGTTGTCTACCTCTTCTCGGGTGGTTTTGAATTGGATAGATGTAAAAGCGTTTTCTTCACCAAGGAAATTATTCCGCCATGATCATCTTGGTTTAGTCTTTGGTGGTCTTTTAGTCTTGTGGTATTGGTTAGTTCACCATCAAATGCTGTCTTTTTAAAGAATGTGCCAAAATGTTTATTTCATCACTCCTAAAGTTTCTCCTGATAACATTTAACATTGAACGTTCCAAAGAACAGCTACCAAATCCAATTACAACATGTGGAATCAACTTCAGACATTTTGTCTGATTAATTTGCCATGGTATAATGAGGGAGCAGGCCACACTCTTCCATGCACATGCTTGCCAGTCAGTTGTCCAACGACTTACGACCTCTGAAAATGGAGGGGTTGTGTGTATAAATGGCTGTGATTGCTAAATGGTTAATGTGATCGCTGAACAGCTACACTACAAGCACGTCCTGACTGCACCATTTTATCTTTCATCCCTACTGTGGTGGCGTCCAGCAGTATAAATACAGACGTTATGTGAGTGGTCAAATACTAACTGACCTGACTGTACCTCAAACACACGTATACTGTTCACACTCTGATTCTGTGTCCGTGATGTTGACGTCAGTGTAGGAAGACTTTACCATGCAAGTGAGTCCCTCTGTATCTAACATACTGACTGCAATGTTTCCAGGCCATCACTCACATCAACGGCGAGGACAAGGTAGTTCCAGGATTGTATGCCTGCGGCGAGGCGGGCTGTGCCAGTGTGCACGGCGCTAACCGGCTTGGTGCCAACTCCCTGCTGGACCTGGTGGTGTTCGGCAGAGCCTGCGCGCTCACCATCGCCGAGCAGCACAAACCCGGTGAGCACCTCTGAATGTTCATCAGAGCGCTGCGTTCCACTCGGCATTGTTCTCATCGCCCGTTATAAGTTTATACCTTTTTCTCTCGCTCTCTCTCTCTTCAGGAGAGAAACTGTCTCCTCTGAAGGCCACCGCAGGAGAGGAGTCTGTAGCCAATCTGGACAAGTTGAGGTTTGCCAACGGAAGCTTGAGAACGTCTGAGATCAGACTCAGCATGCAGAAGGTAATCATTAGCGTGTGGCGGTGTCAGAAAACTGTGGGAATGATGTGGGAACGTTGGGTCTCTTTGAAAAGGTGAGCGACATCGGTCATGTGATCATTATGTTGCCATCACACACTTTGCCTGAAGGTAAACTAACCAGGATTCTTCACTGCTTTGATCTTCCAGACGATGCAGACGCACGCTGCAGTGTTTCGGACAGGATCCATTCTGAAGGAAGGCTGTGACAAGATGGACGACATTTATCAGTCCCTGAACGACATCAAGACCTTTGACAGAGGTACTTTAGTGGGGGGGGGGGGGGGGAATGTTTTTCTTTGATAGGATTACATGATATACAGCTTGTCAAGCCTCATCGTCTGATAGAAATCATTACACCTGACAGTATACTCAAACATGTACACAGCAGAAACAAAGAAGATAGCCGAGGCATCGTTGTCATAAGAGAAACAGCCAACATAAACATACTGAATGATGTCATTTATGTTCCGTCAGTTATTGCAGTCCAAATCATGTATGTTTTATTTCTCTGTTTGCACTGTGGATGTCCTGATTACTGTGTTTTCTGAAGTATAAGCCACAGTGGACTATAATCGTACCTTTTTCTGTTATGAGCTTTTTAATTTGGGATTTTTTTTTTTTTTTTACTGCCATTTTTTAAAGTATTGGAGTTTTATTTTGTTTAGTGCTTTGATTTTTGGGAAACTTCTATATAAATTGTCATTATAATTACTATTATTAATACTAAACTTGTGATTTTTTTTTTTTTTGGTATGCAAGTGGCACTGGAGTATAAGTCCCATGGCCTCCCAAACTTGTGTGTGTGTATGTATGTATGTATGTGTATATGTATATATATATATATATATATATATATATATGTATATATATATATATATATATATATATATATGTATATATATATGTATATATATATATGTATATATATATGTATGTATATGTATATATATATGTGTGTATATATATATGTGTATATATATATATATATATGTGTATATATATATATATATACAGTGATCCAAGCCTTGTAATACAATGCATTTTTTTTAATGTTGCTCATTTTAAAATAGAAAACTTATTGCATGTTGTTGAGGTAAAACTGACTCTTTATCAAAGGACTAAAGCAGGGACCCATGAAAAACACTGCTATATGGGGACAAGACAAGAGATGGGTCAAGTTCTCAGGTGGCATCAGAAGAAAACAGTAATTATAACAGAAACATGAAGGTTTGGAGTGTTCTGGTACAATTCATAAAATCAGCCTCTGATACACTGCTGCTGGTGAACTTGTTACATTGTTGTTTTTAGTTCCATTTACCTCATGTGTTCTTCTCCAGTATTTGTTGTCTTATGAAACAAAAACAGACCGATGTTGGATGAGGTTCCTCCTTTTAATACGAGTCATCCTCTCCTCTCCTGCAGGTGTTGTGTGGAACTCTGACCTGGTGGAAACTCTGGAGCTGCAGAATTTGATGCTGAACGCCGTCCAGACCATCCATGCTGCTGAGCAGCGAAAGGAGAGCCGAGGAGCCCACGCACGAGAGGACATCAAGGTCGGCCTTAATCTCTGAAAATGTCCATTATGGACTTTTTTGGAATCTCGCATTTCAGTTATTTTCTTTTCTCTCACTCTGCACTTATTTATTTGCCCTTTTTGTTTTATGTTTTTTTTTCTCAGGATCGTATCGATGAGTATGACTACTCTAAACCTCTGCAGGGTCAGGAGAAGAAGCAGTTCGATCAGCATTGGAGGAAACACACTCTGTCCTACATGGACCATAAAACTGGAAAGGTTTGTTGTTCTGGTTCTGAACTCGTCTCATTAGTCACCTGTTACTGGAACCTAAACGGCATGTTACCTGTAGTGGACGTTTTATAAATTGTAGGGTTTTTGTTTGTAGTTTCTCTAATAACTGATATACTTTTACTGTTGCCCGAACACAGGTGACTTTGGAATACCGTCCTGTGATTGACAGCTCTCTGGATGAGCAGGATTGTGCACACGTCCCTCCTGCCATCCGCTCTTACTGAGAAGATTGAAACGGTTCTCACTTATTCAACATTTATTGAGATTATGAGGTGAATGTAAGGGTTTCAAATTGTCAAAAATATACAATATTGTGAAGGAACACTCAGAATGAACGTTCATCCCCGTTGTTGTTTTTAGGTCCCACAAGCTGCCCTTCGCTTTTCTTTCATTCAGTCAGTTTATCCTTCAGACACGGATGTTCCCAGAGTTTTTCGTGCCCAGTTAGCAGCAGGTAATGAGTGATGTTCTATGGGATTAGATCTGTGTCGAAAGTACACAGAAAAATTTTTTTGAGGATAATGTTTATATAAAGGTAAACACACCAAAGCAGAAATAAGCAAATGAAGCCTCGGCTTTTCAAACGATGCTCAGGATTTGACGTATCATAACAAGTGACACGATCAAGGAGTGTGACGGGAGACTGTGGTGTTAGATTTGAAACTTTTTACTCCCCATTTTATTTCTGAGTGCTGTATTCTTGTTTCATTCATCTTTTTTTTTTTTTTTTTTTTTTTTTTTTTTTGGCCTTCCAGTTGTGAATTTGTGTCTGTATGTTTTGACTCATTCAGCCACTGCAAAGAAAAGTCAGATTGCACTTAATTGCTCACTTGTTATTCCAAAACGTGCGACAATCCCTGATGATGATGCGCTCTAATGTGGAGCATTGTTTGAAAAAAAAAATTGTAAGGCATTCAATGTATTTCCTTAATCCTATTGAATTCCCTCCCACCCCCTTCTCAAAACGGACAACTTTTTGGTACATCACCAATCACAAGATCTGCTGTTGGTTGCTCCTTTAGCACAGTTAAATGTTTTCCTGTCTGTACTGTTGACGTTATTCTTTCATCCTGCTCAGTCCTCAGTTTTAAATTTCTGTCTTAAAGCTTCTGCAGATGATTAAATTTCCACAAGCTTTTGTATATAATATACACTCGCTGTGAGTCGGCGACAGACTATAAATGGCCTAAAATCAAAGATTAAAAACACAAAAAATGAATTGTTACCTTACTTGGTCTTCTCTGATACGTGCCACATAAAATTCATCAGGAGTGGAGTTAGTTTGCTTTGGATTTTTGAAGTGAATGATGTGGATTTGATTGTACTTTTGCATCTCTTTACAGTTTAGCTAAAAGACATGTTATGTAAATATCACAAAACGGCCTCGCACACCTTCAGTACTGTGTGGATAGTCGAACAAACTCTAACCACGATCGTGTGCAACATCTCGTGGTTGTCATCTTGCAGGTGTAAAAACATGTTGCTTGAATCTCCTGCAAAAGCTGTTCCAGTTCCTGAACCTTCTGTTTCCTGAGCCTGAAAATAATTACTCAGAGTGAAGCGCACAAACCGTTTTATTGTCTCGATACTCAAAAAGAAACTTGTACATTATTGCGTGTGATTTAATCAGCAGCTATACCATAGATATAGCAGAAAAAAAAAAACAATGTACAATGATTTCATTTATTTGAATCTCCACAGTGGTAGTTAAATTTACCTCTTAAAGTAAAATTTCCGATGGCTTTGGTGTTTTCTATCAGTTAAGTGTTCAATAAAGTGTTTATGTATCAGAATCAGATTTTATTTTTTTGTGTCATGCACAGAGCCTACAATTTAAAAACAACTAATCAATAGAAAAAGTCAAAAGTGTGTTTTAAAAAAAAAAAAAAAAAAAAGTTGACTTGCTCCAGCTTTTTAACTAAAAATATTTGTTTGCACTACATCAAGAACAGGACTTTGGTTTAAAACTGCTTTTGAATTGTTTGAGTAGTTTTTATAATTGGTTGCTGTAAACTGCTCTAAAACAATGATAGTGTTTTAAATGTGGTAGTTGTAAATTGTTTTGCAATTGCAGTTTTATTCTAGATTTTTTTTTTATTATTATTGTTTTATACACTTCAAAACCAATTTTGACAAGATCTTAAAATGAAACCTAATGGTATTAGTTTAATTTAATACACTAAAAACTGATAACTTTTTTTTTTTTTCTAAATTGACTCATTATATATATATATATATATATATATATATATATACTCAACAAAAATATAAACGCAACACTTTTGATTTTGCTCCCATTTTGTATGAGATTAACTCAAAGATCTAAAACTTTTTCCACATACACAATATCACCATTTCCCTTTAAATATTGTTCACAAACCATTCTAAATCTGTGATAGTGAGCACTTCTCCTTTGCTGAGATAATCCATCCCACCTCACAGGTGTGCCATACCAAGATGCTGATTAGACACCATGATTAGTGCACAGGTGTGCCTTAGACTGCCCACAATAAAAGGCCACTCTGAAAGGTGCAGTTTTGTTTCATGGGGGGGGGGATACCAGTCAGTATCTGGTGTGACCACCATTTGCCTCATGCAGTGCAACACATCTCCTTCGCATCATCTGTGAAGAGAACACCTCTCCAACGTGCCAAATGGCAGCGAATGTGAGCATTTGCCCACTCAAATCGGTTACGACGACGAACTGGAGTCAGGTCGAGACCCCGATGTGGACGACGAGCATGCAGATAAGCTTCCCTGAGACAGTTTCTGACAGTTTGTGCAGAAATTCTTTGGTTATGCAAACCGATTGTTCCAGCAGCTGTCCGAGTGGCTGGTCTCAGACGATCTTGGAGGTGAACATGCTGGATGTGGAGGTCCTGGGCTGGTGTGGTTACACGTGGTCTGCAGTTGTGAGGCTGGTTGGATGTACTGCCAAATTCTCTGAAATGCCTTTGGAGACGGCTTATGGTAGAGAAATGAACATTCAATACACAAGCAACAGCTCTGGTTGACATTCCTGCTGTCAGCATGCCAATTGCACGCTCCCTCAAATCTTGCGACATCTGTGGCATTGTGCTGTGTGATAAAACTGCACCTTTCAGAGTGGCCTTTTATTGTGGGCAGTCTAAGGCACACCTGTGCACTAATCATGGTGTCTAATCAGCATCTTGGTATGGCACACCTGTGAGGTGGGATGGATTATCTCAGCAAAGGAGAAGTGCTCACTATCACAGATTTAGACTGGTTTGTGAACAATACTTGAGAGAAATGGTGATATTGTGTATGTGGAAAAAGTTTTAGATCTTTGAGTTCATCTCATACAAAATGGGAGCAAAACCAAAAGTGTTGCGTTTATATTTTTGTTGAGTGTATATATATATATATATAAACAATTAGTAGCAGCCCTAGTGGACATAACTTTCCCACCTGTACAGAACCAGGTCTGCATGAGATCCATACTGTGTAATAGTTCTAGGCATCCAAGAATTTTGATAGAATTTTTATAATTTGTATTAAACTAAAAATTAGAGGGGTTTTTTTATTGCATAAGACAAAATGATCAAATATTCTCTGCATTAATTTCATTATTGTCTACTGTTTGATACATGGCAGAGTTGTCAACTATAAAGAAAAAAAAATGGAAAAAAGCAAAACAAGTATATAATTTTAGTATGTCAAAGTACTCATCTATTTTTAAAGGTGGGAAGTATAGACTATATTTAGATATTTAGCAGTTTTTTATAAATGGTAAATGGACTGCATCAGACGCTCAAAGCGCTTTAGTTATGCCTCACATTCACCCCGATGTCAGGGTGCTGCCGTACAAGGCGCGCGCTACACACCGGGAGCAATAGGGGATTAAAGGCCTTGCCCAAGGGCCCTTAGTGATTTTCCAGTCAGGCGGGGATTTGAACCCATGATCTTCTGGACTCAAGCCCAACACCTTAACCACTAGACCATCACCTCCCCCTTATAAACGTCTTTCTTGCGTTCCCTTTGTGAAACAACAGGGGGCAGCAGTAGCACGGGCAACTTTTATTTCTCTCACTCCCCCCCCCCCCCCCCCCCCCCCCTGTTTCTACTTTTTCTCCCCCCACAGCTTTACCTCTTACCTGACAGAGGGCAGGATTTCTGTGGTTATGTTGAGCTGCAGCTGCTCTGTAGCTGATATCAGAAATGAGTAACATGACCTGCACATTCTGTGCAGCTGCATTTAACCAGATAAGAAGAGAGCAAACACGAGAGAGAAAAAGCTGTGATGACTTCAGTTCAGCGCATGTTTTAGCTGGTGTGGAAAAAGTACTCTGATATTTTACTAAAGTAAAAGAAGCAACAATACCACATGGTTGAAATTTTGTTACAAATAAAAGTAGTCTTCTCAGCTGCTTCCATTAGGGGGTGCCACAGTAGATTGATTTTTTTTTTTTTTTTTTCTTCCTATCTCACCCTGTCCTCTGTATCTTCCTCTGTCACACCGACCACCTGCATGATCTCCCTCAGCTCATCCATAAACCTCCTCTTTGCCCTCATCCCCCTCCTGCCTGGTGACTCCATCCTCAGCATCCTCCCTATATACCCTGGATCTCTCCTCTGCACATGTCCAAACCATTTCAGTCTCACCTCTGACTTTGTCGCCAAACAGTCCTGCCTCTGCTGTCCCTGCAATCATGTCCATTCTCATCACTCCCAAGGAAAGTTGTGGCACCTCCAGCTCTGCCTCCTGTCTTTTTGTGAGCACCACCATCTCTGAGCTGTACAACATAGCTGGTCTCATCCCCTTCACTCTTGCAGATATTTTTCAGTCATGGATCACTCCTGCCACCCTTCTCCACACTGCCTGCACTCTCTTCTTCACCTCTCTACCACTTCCCATTACTTTGCATAGTTGTACCCTGAGTATTTAAACTAATTTACCTTCACCACCTCCACTTCTTGTAATTTCACTACTCCACCAGTCTTGCTCCTATTCCCTTTCATTCCCCTTCTCTCCAGAGTTTATCTCCACCCCTCCAGACTCATCTCAATCTGTTTTCTACTCTCACTACAGATTACAATGTCATCTGCAAACATCTTAATCAGTAGACTGATCTTGTTCCTCAAACTGTCCATCATCATTGCAAATAAGAAAAGGTTCAGAGCTGATCCCTGGTGTAATCCCGCCTTCAACTTCAATGTAATTGCTGCTGTGTATCTAACTGCTGTTACATTATCCTTGTACATGTCCTACACCACCCTCACACACTTCCCTGCCACTCCAGGCTTCCTTATGCAGTCTTCTCTTGTCACCCTGTCATAAGCTTTCTCTAAATCCACAAACACAATGTAACTTGTTTTGGCTTCCTCTATACTTCTTCATCAGCACTCATCTTTCTGAGAGTCCAAATTATTTTTTGCCAGCCACTTCCTCCTTATACTTTTCTGAACATCATTTCACGGAACACAGTTGTATATGTTTCTTTTATTTCTGTTTAGCACTCTTCTGGTTATTAATTGTAATTATCTACTCTGAACGTTAACAACAGTCCTGTTGTGAATCGCTAGAAGTTAGCTTTCGCTAGCTAGGTCAACTCCTCCCCTCCCCCCATTGTCATTTTTTGTAGCTGCTTCTTTTTTACCCGTTTATTACTTGTGTTCGTTTTTCAGTCGAACTGCTGTGAATTTTATGTAATTATTTTACTCCTGTGTAAAATCTTAGGAGAGGCTAGCATTTTCGCTAGCGGTTAGCTTGCGACTTGCTAGCTATTTCAGACCCCCATCATCATTTTTCATTTCATTTTTTTATACTTCTGTTAGTTATTTATAGCTGCTGCTTTTTTACCTGTTTAATACTTCTGTTAGTTTTTCAGTGTAACTGCTGTGAATTTTAATTTATTTGCATCTGTGAGCCTTAGGAGTGGTTAGCTTATCCATTATTGATTAGCTCGTGTTTGCTTGGCTACATTCTTGAATTTCTTAGTGCAAAAGTACACTACAAATCCTACTTTACACCCTCCGTAAATCCTGCGTGATGCTGGAAGATAGGGTGGCTCTCTTAGAGAGCCACGTCCATAAGTTAGAGCAGCTTCTTAGCACAGTGGAGTTAGATGTTACGGGCACTCCAGGTGAGGTTAGTGTTGGGCCGGCTAACGAGCCCATTAGCATCAGCTGTGGAGTACGGCTCTCGGACTGTGGCTAGGCGGAGGAAGCCCCGTAGGGCTTGGTGCCCGGTTGTGGCACACCGATCACACTCACCAGTGCGAACTGTGAATCGGTTCTCCCCCTTGGATTTGGCTGATGTAAATTCTGAGCCCACAAGTGACTTCCACTCCTGTCTCCAGGCCGAAACACTGGACTTTAGTGATGGGGGATTCTATCACCCGCAAAGTCAGGTTACAGACGCCGGCTGATGTTAAATGTATTTCTGGGGCCAGAGCTCCCGACATTGCATCTCATCTTAGGGTGCTGACGCTGCAGAAGGGAAGACAGACGAAGGAAGATGACATGAGATATAGTCACATAGTTATTCACGTTGGCATCAATGATATCAGGATGAAGCACTCAGAGGTCACAAAAATGGACATAGAGAGGACTTGTGACCTTGTCAGAAAGATGTGTCGGCATCGATTAATAGTCTCTGGTCCCCTCCCGGGGTACTGATGAGGTGTTTAGTAGGCTGACATCGTTAAATAGGTGGCTGGCGCAGTTTTGTAGACAGCAAGGCTTTAGCTTTATTGATAACTGGCCTTCGTTCTGGGGCCGCCGTGGTTTGCTGATGCCGGACGGCCTCCACCCTACTGAGGAAGGTGCCGCCATCTTGTCTGCGAACACAGATAGAGCTCTACAGGGAGGGTAACATTAGAAATCTTTAGCAGGCCACGGAGCAGGTGATTAGAGACCCTGCAAGGCTTATAACAAATGTGGGTGTGGAATCCATTAGCTTAGTGGGGAATTTAGTGCAGAAAATCCACTATGGTGATAGTTTATTTGCCAGGGAGGGAATTTCAACAAGTTGCGACTGTGGCCTGCTTCCTTAGTTGTGCCCATAAAAATCATAGAGGGATATGCTTTCCAAACTTAATACCCATTACTATATTGGATGATGTTGAAATTGAGGATGGCCCAGTGGTTGTTCCAGCAATAGCAAAGATTTTGTGTCTGCTACCTACGTGCGTGGAATGTCTCAAACCTAAACCTACTTCTAGGCATCTTATATATGCTACTCTGAAACCACCCCAAAACCCAAACAGTTCAACTGTACCCCACTGAGGTCCTTAGACTAGGTCTCATTAACATAAGATCACTGTCCTCAAAATCACTGATCAATGATAATTATTGATCATCACTTAGATATGATTGAGCTATGTGAAACCTGGCTTAAAGTGGATATGACACTTAAAGACATAGTCTTATTACATGTAACAAAGGTTATATAATTCGGTCAACCTAAGCGTTTTGGGAAAATGGACGCGATTCTCCCATTATATATAACATTTGAATGTCCCGCCACTGAAAATGTGCATTCCCCGTGACCAGCCTAAAATATGTCATTACGTGTAGACCGTATCGGCTTGCGCGCCTGGCGGCCGTTGTTTACACTTTTTTCAGCAGCAGAAACGTTGATTAAACACAGCTCTCAGGGACTTGTTTGTCGATATGCCTGACCAGTGTGTCACAGCATATTGCACAAACAAAAGGGCGAAAGGTTTTAGCCTTTTCAAGTCCATGCAGATTGATAGAAAGCAGCGGTGTTGTGCGATGCACGAAATTTCAGGCTGCCGCTCGCACACACGCATTTGCTCCCGACAGCAGACACTTTACCGTCTCCATGTTCTCGCACCACTCACAGGAACACATAAAATGTCAACCCCAAATATGTTCACAATAATCTTGAAATGGTCAAGGAACTTGCGTAGTAAACACGGCGGCATGTTCACTGTTGTTTTCGGTGATCTTTTTCGAAACTTTCGCCGTTTATTTCCTATTCCTTCGTGAAAATAACGTAACTAAACACGGATGAATGCAATGCCGGGCACTTGAAAACGGCAAAAACCCGAAGGTAATGACGGTGGTCCGCAAGTAATAGCTACACTATCACGGCTCCGGAACAATAACAAAGGCAGTAAACAGACGCTCGAATCGAAAATGCTATACAGTGGTCCCTTGCTATAACGCGGTTCTTTTGCGGCCTCGCAGTTTTGCGGATTTTTTTGTGCAATTTTGCATGCTTTTTTTTTTTTTTTAACAGCGCATTGTGGTCTGTGTCTTTATCAGGCGGGCTGGTCGCGGCACCAGTTGACATCACCGCGACTGCTCTCACTGCCTCCGGGCCACTCACACCGCCCTCCTGTCTGCTGTGCAGAACTGCACCAAATCTGGCGTATAAAGTGTGTAGTGAGGGGTTTTACAGCCTTAAAACATCTATAATAATTGCAAAAAATAGCGCTGACTACTTCACGGATTTCGCTTATCGCGGGTTATTTTTAGAACGTAACTCCCGCGTAATCCCACTGTAATTATAGTGTTATAAACTGCAGCAACAAAAATCAAAGCCTACCTTACCATTCCATATTCTGCAGCCTTTCAAAATCCACCGGAATTGGCACGTCTCTTGCCTCTGCTTCGGCTCCGCCATAAACACCGTCGGCATTATTTTCGCTGCCAGAATGCTGGTTTGAATGTTCGCCCGAAAGATACGGCTCCAATCTGTAGGGTCTAATCACTGCTGCGACATCCTCAGGATCCGTCAGAAATAATCATCCACACTTGAAGAGGAGTCAGAAAATTTCTTGATCTCGTGACTGGCCATGCTGAGGTCCATCTGTTCCTGTTGTTAATCTAACAGATAGACAGGACTCTTCACGCTGTGATGTCATGGCATCACGTGACTGCTGATGGAACGCTACCAGCGCGCTTTTCAAGAAACACACTTTTGAGAAACTGTACAAACTATATTTCTCAGTGATGATAATTAAAACCACTTTCAACTTACTATACTGTATGTATATTTTGATATTTATTTCAGTTTTACCTAATTTTTTAGGTGTCATATCCACTTTAAACCTACAGCTGTCCTCCCCTTAAATGAGGCCTGCCCACCAGCATATACATTTAGTCACGTCTTATTTATAAATCTCGGTTTAGCTTATTAGCTGTTGGGGGTCACAAATATAACTCGTTTGAGCATCTGATTCTCCGCTCTGTTCAGGATATTACACATTGCCAAGGTCAGAAGAATAAAAATCAGTCATATTACTTTGTCACTGTATATAGGCCTCCTGGCCCATATTCTGAATTCTTAGATGAATTTGTGATCTCTAACTTGTCAACTAGTGCAGATAAAATTCTGATCATTGGTGACTTTAACATTTATATAAATAAGCCTTCTGATCCCCTCTGCAAATCATTTATGGAAATTGTGGATGCATTAGGATTTCGGCAATGCATTCGGGATTCGACGCACATTAGTGGAAATACCCTGGATCTGGTTCTCGCACGTGGTATTGCTGTCACGAATATGACATCATGCCTCTTACATCAGTGGTGTCTGATCACTCACTTATTTAGTTTACAGTTACGCTGCCGTGTTTAGTGGAACAACAACCTTATATCATTACGACGATGCATCAACTCCTCAACTAAGACTGAACTCGAAGCTAGACTGCCTGATGTCTTAGCTTCACATTTGACAAATACCCAGTCAGTAGACAGACTTGTGGATAGTTTAAACTCAGTGCTCAAAACTACACTCGGCATGATGGCACCACCTGTGTTAAAACCACGCTCCCTCAAATCACAGTCAGTGATTATCTGCGTGATCTCAAGCATAAATCAAGAGGTCTAGAACGGAAATGGCGTCCTTCAAAATTAGAAGTATTTCATCTTGCGTGGCGTGATGCCATCTTAGACTATAAGCATGCATTATTGGCTACAAAGCAGACCTACTACTCTGATTTGATCAACAAAAACAAGCATAACTCAAAGTTCTTGTTGGACACGGTGGCAACACTTATGCATGGACAACCTCTCCTTTTACAGCACAAGATTTCCTGGATTACTTTGGGAAGAAAATAGAAGACATTAGGTTAAACACATCCTAGCATGCCTTAACCCAGCCACTACACCCTGCTATTGAGGTGGGCGCCACTACTGAGGTATTACCTAGGTTTAAAGAATTTGATAGTATCTCACTAGGCATGCTGACAAAACTCGTAATGTCAACAAAAAGCACAACCTGTTTATTTGATTCTATACCAACAAAACAAGGACCTGTGGCCCACTCTTGGGCCGACTGTGCTGGAAATGATTAATCTTTCTTTAACTTCTGGATCTGTTCCTAAATGTTTCAAATCTGCAGTGATTTAAACCATTACTTAAGAAACCTAATCTTGACCCTAGTGTATTGAAAAACTATCGGCCGATATCAAATCTATCATTTTTCTCTAAAATTCTGGAAAACGTGGTGTCATAGCAGCTCGTAGACTATCTTACTGAGAATAATCTCTTTGAACCACTGCAGTCTGCTTTTAGAAAATATCATTCCACAGAGACAGCTCTCACTAAAGTGGTGAATGATCTTCTGCTTACAATGGATTCGGACACCACTACGGTTCTGTTGCTGTTAGATCTCAGTGCTGCATTTGATAGTGGATCATCATATTCTACGTGATAGGCTGGCAAATCATTTTGGGATTACTGGGAGTGCCCTTGCATGGCTGACGTCATACTTGACCAGTCGTTCTCACTTTGTTTTGTACAGTAACACTACCTCTAAACTTAGTGACATGAAATTTGGGGTTCCACAGGGGTCTGTCTTAGGCCCCCTGCTTTTCTCCCTTTATATAGCACCCCTTGGGCACATATTGCAGTATTTTGGGATTACATTTCACTGCTATGCAGATGATACTCAGTTATACATGCCGATAACTGCTGGTAATCTCGTTCACATAAAATCCTTAGAAGATTGCCTTGCAGCAGTGAGAAGTTGGATGTCTAGAAACGTCCTACTTTTAAACACTAAGACTGAAATGATGGTTCTTGGTCCAGTGAGACATCGGCATCAATTTCACCAGTTAATGCTCAGCCTTGGCTCGTGTGTCATACATCACACTGACAAAGTGAGGAACCTTGGGGTCATTTTTGATCCTTCGTTGTCTTTTGGCCTCCACATTAGAAATATTATTAGGACTGCTTTCTTCCACCTGCGAAATATAGCGAAGATTCATCCCATCCTGTCTATGGCTGATGCTGAGACCCTGATCCATGCATTTATTCTCTTCTAGATGTATTTTCTGGTTTACTGCAGTCTAGCATTAGGGGTCTCCAATTGGTTCAAAATGCTACAGCCAGACTTTTGACATGAAGCAGAAAGTACAACCACATTACACCTATTTTGGCATCCCTTCACTGGCTTCCTGTCCCAGTGAGATCAGATTTTAAGGTTCTGCTGCTAACCTATAAAATTATTCATGGACTGGCACCTCCCTACCAAGCTGACCTAATTAAACCTTACGTACCGGCCCAGGCTTTACGTTCTCAGGGTGCAGGACTACTTTGTGTCCTTAAGGTGAATAAGAAGTCTGCGGTTCACAGAGCTTTCTCTTATCGTGCCCCTGTTCTGTGGAATGATCTCCCTGTGTCAATAAATCAGTCAGATTCTGTGGAGATTTTCAAGTCCAGACTTAAGACGCACTTATTTTCCCTTTCATATAGCAAGCACACTGGTACAGTTTTGTTTTACTCTTTCAATTCATTTATTAGTCTATTGAGTCTATTGAGCTGAGTATTCCATTAACTTTAACTAGTAATGACTTCATGACTTTCTTTGCTAACAAAATTTTGACTATTAGAGAAAAAATTACTCATAACCATCCCAAAGACGTATCGTTATCTTTGGCTGCTTTCAGTGATGCCGGTATTTGGTTAGACTCTTTCTCTCCGATTGTTCTGTCTGAGTTATTTTCATTAGTTACTTCATCCAAACCATCAACATGTTATTAGACCCCATTCCTGCCAGGCTGCTCAAGGAAGTCCTACCATTATTCAATGCTTCAATCTTAAATATGATCAATCTATCTTTGTTAGTTGGTTATGTACCACAGGCCTTTAAGGTGGCAGTAATTAAACCATTACTTAAAAAGCCATCACTTGACCCAGCTATCTTAGCTAATTATAGGCCAATCTCCAACCTTCCTTTTCTCTCAAAGATTCTTGAGAGGGTAGTTGTAAAACAGCTAACTGATCACCTGCAGAGGAATGGTCTATTTGAAGAGTTTCAGTCAGGTTTTAGAATTCATCATAGTACAGAAACAGCATTAGTGAAGGTTACAAATGATCTTCTTATGGCTTCGGACAGTGGACTTATCTCTGTGCTTGTTTTGTTGGACCTCAGTGCTGCTTTTGATACTGTTGACCATAAAATTTTATTACAGAGATTAGAGCATGGCCTGCCTTGCAATGTGGAGCGCCTTGGGGCAACTGTTTGTTGTGATTTGGCGCTATACAAGAAAAAAGTTGATTGATTGATGGTTGATAGGTATTAAAGGCACTGCGCTGCGGTGGTTTTAATCATATTTGTCTAATAGATTACAGTTTGTTCATGTAAATGGGGAATCTTCTTCACAGACTAAAGTTAATTATGGAGTTCCACAAGGTTCTGTGCTAGGACCAATTTTATTCACTTTATACATGCTTCCCTTAGGCAGTATTATTAGACGGTATTGCTTAAATTTTCATTGTTACGCAGATGATACCAGCTTTATCTATCCATGAAGCCAGAGGATACACACCAATTAGCTAAACTGCAGGATTGTCTTACAGACATAAAGACATGGATGACCTCTAATTTCCTGCTTTTAAACTCAGATAAAACTGAAGTTATTGTACTTGGCCCCCACAAATCTTAGAAGCATGGTGTCTAACCAGATCGTTACTCTGGATGGCATTTCCCTGATCTCTAGTAATACTGTGAGAAATCTTGGAGTCATTTTTGATCAGGATATGTCATTCAAAGCGCATATTAAACAAATATGTAGGACTGCCTTTTTGCATTTACGCAATATCTCTAAAATCAGAAAGGTCTTGTCTCAGAGTGATGCTGAAAAATTAATTCATGCATTTATTTCCTCTAGGCTGGACTATTGTAATTCATTATTATCAGGTTGTCCTAAAAGTTCCCTAAAAAGCCTTCAGTTGGTTCAGAATGCTGCAGCTAGAGTACTGACGGGGACTGGCAGGAGAGAGCATATCTCACCCGTGTTGGCCTCTCTTCATTGGCTTCCTGTTAATTCTAGAATATAATTTAAAATTCTTCTTCTTACTTATAAGGTTTGAATAATCAGGTCCCATCTTATCTTAGGGACCTCGTAGTACCATATTACCCCATTAGAGCGCTTCGCTCTCAGACTGCAGGCTTACTTGTAGTTCCTAGGGTTTGTAAGAGTAGAATGGGAGGCAGAGCCTTCAGCTTTCAGGCTCCTCTCCTGTGGAACCAGCTCCCAATTCAGATCAGGGAGACAGATACCCTCTCTACTTTTAAGATTAGGCTTAAAACTTTCCTTTTCGCTAAGGCTTATAGTTAGGGCTGGATTAGGTGACCCTGGACCATGCCTTGGTTATGCTGCTTTAGACGTAGACTGTGGGGGGGTTACCATGATGCACTGTTCTTTCTCTTTTTGCTCTGTATGCATCACTCTGCATTTAATCATTAGTGATCGATCTCTGCCCCCCTTCACAGCATGTCTTTTTCCTGGTTCTTTCCCTCAGCCCCAACCAGTCTCAGCAGAAGACTGCCCCTCCCTGAGCCTGGTTCTGCTGGAGGTTTCTTCCTGTTAAAAGGGAGTTTTTCCTTCCCACTGTAGCCAAGTGCTTGCTCATAGGGGGTCGTTTTGACCGTTGGGGTTTTTCATAATTATTGTATTTCCTTGCCTTACAATATAGAGCGCCTTGGGGCAACTGTTTGTTGTGATTTGGCGCTATATAAGAAAAAAGTTGATTGATTGATTGATTGATTAGTAATTGGAGCGGGCTGCGGCCTCAACTTTACCTAAATTCTGGGTCTTTTAGTGAAGTTTAGGGTTAGTGGCCGGCGATCACCTTAGTATTTCTGTTTTTCTTGTTTAATGCTGGCAAAATTATACAGTATTTTATGTCTTTCTGATGCCTGATTCTGTTTTTTCTCTCTGTGTAAGGTGCAGCTCCATCCAGAGATGGGAGTTGTGTTCGTGTTGGCGATCCTCCTATCCTGTACGACAATAGTATTTCTTGTATATTTGTCTGTGAATTGTTCTGTAATTTATGTTTGTAGCATGGCCCAAGCAGAGGGTCACCCCTTTGAGTCTGGTCTGCTTGAGGGTTCTTCCTCAGAGGGAGTTTTTTCCTTGCCACTGTTGCTCTGGGGGTTGGTAAGGTTAGACCTTACCTGTGTGAAGCGTTTTGAGGCAACACTTGTGATTTGGCGCTATATAATGAAAATAAATTGAAAAAAAAAAACATCTTTGTTCTCACACTCTTCTTCTCCATTTCCAAAGTCATCCTACAAATCACCATCCTATGCTGTCTAGCTATACTCGCTCCTGCCACCACCTTACTGTCTGTAATTTCTTTTAGCTTGCATCTCCTACATAGAATGTAGTCCACTTGTGTGCACCTTCCTCCACTTTTATACGTCACGCTGTGCTCCTCCCTTTTCTTGAAGTAGGTGTTCACCAGAGCCATTTCCAACCTTTTTGCAAAAACTACCATCTGCCCTTCCACATTCCTGTCCTTGATACAATCTACTCATTACTTCCTCATTGCCTCTATTCCCTTCACCAACATCCTCATTGAAGTTTGCTCCAATCACCACTCTTTCCTGCTTGGGTTCACTCTCCACCACCGCATCTAGCTGACTTCAGAAATCATCTTTCACTTTTACTTCACAACCTACCTGTGGCATATGCGCTGATGACATTCATCATCACCCATTCAGTTTCCAACTTCACTCATTGCCGTAAACCACACTCAATATACTTTCTCTCTCGATTTTGTGTGTGTGTGTCTGTGTATATGTCTGTGTATACGAGGTCTGTTCGAAAAGTTTCCAACCTTTTTTTTTTCTTTCAAAAACCTGATGGATTTGAATCATGTGTGCTGCATGAGCAAACCTTGAACCTTTGTGCGCATGCTGTGAACTTTGCCACTCCTGTCGATTGCATCATTTTCTGGTAAGCAAGCCTTTGTGTGAGGTGTGTGTCGTGCGCTCGCCGTTTTTTTCATTCCAAGGAAAATGGCGGAACGAGTGGAGCAGCGCTACTGCATCAATTTGCCAGAAACTGGGCGACAGCCAGGTGGAACCAATCAGAAGATTCAGACGGCTTTCGGTGATGATGCTATGGGCGTCACACAGATTAAGGAGCGGTACAACTGGTTAAAGACGGCCACGTAACAGTGGAGAGCGCGCCGTGCTCAGGTCGGCCATCAACATGCCGAAATGACGATCATTGCCAAAGTGATCGCTGTGGTGATGCGGGACCGTCGTGTGGACTGTCCGAGAAATTGGGGAAGAGGTGGACATCAGCACTTTTTCGGCACATTCCATTGTGACAGAAGATTTGGGCATGAAGAGAGTGGCGGCGAAATTCGTGCCGAAGCTGCTAATTGCGGAGCAAAAGCAACTTCATGTTAAAGTCTCACAGGACAAGCTGGACTCCACAAAAAGTGACGCTGACTTCATGAACACCATCATCACTGGTGTGAGTCCTGGGTGCAGGGGTACGACCCGGAAACCAAATTCCAGTCCTCACAGTGGAAGCATTCCACGTCACCAAGACCAAAGAAGGCTCACCAAGTGCACAGCAACGTTAAGGTGATGCTGTTTTCTTTGACTCCTGCGGTGTGGTACACCATGAGTACGCACCACAGGGTCAAACAATCACGAAGGAGTACAACAGGGATGTCCTCCGTCGCCTACGTAATGCTGTGCGGCGCAAGAGACTGGAGTTGTGGGCCACAGGAAATTGGCACATCCACCACGACAATGCTCCAGCACATTCCTCGAACTTAATTCATAAACTTAATTCCTCGAACGTACATTTTTTTTTCCAAAACTATATGGATTTCATGCATATATTTTTACGCCAGACATGGTTGAACCCTCGTGCGCATGCGTGAGTTTTTCCACGCCTGTCGGTGACGTCATTCGCCTGTGAGCACGCCTTGGGAGGAGTGGTCCTGCCCCCCTCATCGGATTTTCGTTGTTTGGAAATGGCGGAATGAAAAGGACTTTTTTTTCCATCAGAATTTTTCAGAAGCTGTTAGAGACTGGCACCTGGAAACCATTCGAAAAATTTATCTGGCTTTCGGTGAAAATTTTACGGGCTTCACAGAGAATAAGGACTTTAACTACAGCTTTAAGGACCCCTTTAAGGGACGGTCGGGTGCGTGGAAAAACTCACGCATGCGCACGAGGGTTCAAGCATGTCTGACGTAAAAACATATGAATGAAAGCCATATAGTTTTTGAAAAAAATAAAAAGGACCGTTACTTTATGGACAGACCTCGTATGTATGTATGTTTTATATATTTATATTAGGGGTGGGCAAACATAAAAATCTTAATCGCATTAACTCAGTGACTTTCTGTGATTAATCATGATTAATCGCATGGTATATGTGAAACCCAAAAATGAATTCAAAAGCCGCTTAGAAAGCACAGTTTTATTTGAAAATGTAAATGAACATTGCATAAATTTGAAAATGTAAATTTCAACTGAAACACTAATGAAATCAAATATAAAACCGCTGGCAGGTCCATTTGTTATCCTGTTTCATGTCAAAATAACAATATTCATGTCCATGACTAAATGTACTAAAACAAATATGTCACAATTGTACACTTACCACAATTTGATATGTGTACAGTTGTGATGTATTGTTTTAGTATATTTAGATTTTGTTGTGATTTGGCACTTTATAAGCCGATTAAATTGAATTGAACATTTTATTGAGTCTTAAAGTAAATAAATATGAATTTGGTCACTGGATCCTTAAACTTTGTACATAATGAACTCTACATGGTGACTCCTTGATCTCTGGACATAAATAGGAATAAACAAAATCTGTAGTTTTTGTCAAAAGCATTTCCTTTCAGACATTATTGGCATGAATGTGTTTCCATATATATCTGAGCTGAGCTTACAGCTGCTGTGTTTCACTTCAGGATGTAATTTGAAAAGAAAACACAGCACGTTTCATTTTGGGAGGGAAAAAAAAAAGTTTTAGTCGATTGTAGTTTCGTGTCTGTATTACATTTGGAAAGAGGTGTCATTTTATTTAAAGCGGCGATTAATTTTGAAGTATTAATTCCGACCGGACTCTGTCTCAGCCGCGCAGCGTTTCGAGCTGTGTGAACGGAACGGAGGACGATTCTCGTTTCTTGACAGCAACAAGACAAGAGTCCCAGTTAGTGACTTTAATCCACACAAAAGTGACTGACGATATTTTAATGGCTTTGCGAGGGGTTAAGCGGCTTGCCGTTTCTGAAGAGCAGTGAATCAAAGAACCAATGAGCTACTGGATCGAAGCATTACTTCAATGGTTCATGGTTTCAAAGTGGAGCCGCGCTGCAGAAATAGTTTATTACAGACCAAACCCTGAATATCCGACTTTATTTGTACGTCCGTATGACTCTGAAACTAGGAAAAATCCGTATCATTTACGGACTATAGGTTGACATGAAAACCACCGAAAAGCTGTGTTCACCGCGGGGACACGTTCGGCTATTCGAGATTATTCAAGATTTTTTTTTTTTTTTTACCGATGACGAACGATGCGTAAAAAAAAAAAAAAAAATTTGATCGATGCAGCTGCATCGGTCCAAACCGGTCTGGATCCGGGCCTGATCCTGTAGAACTTTATACCGAAAATGTCCATTCAAAAGTTCGGCATCTTTCTGCATTTTGTTTTGTTGTGCATTGCATAGCCTGTACTTTTCTCGATCCTCGTGTCGTTTTCTGTGTGAACTCAGCTATCAGCAGGAAGCAGCAGCATAAGCTCGCCCCCGACTGACGCTTTCAAAAAAAAGGCAACGCGCAACAGTCATAGAAAGCTAAAAAAAAAAAAAAACGGAGTGTTAAGGGGAGGAACAAAATTGTCGGCGATAATGACCTCAATAATTAACGCAACGTTAGCGCGTTAACGTTGCCCAGCCCTAATTTATATATATATATATATATATATATATATATATATATAATTTATAATGTATACACACACAGACGTGGGGAGTAACGGAATACATGTAACGGAGTTACGTAATTGAACAAAAAAAAGGTAACTATTCCGCTACAGTTACAGAAAAGACGTATTCAGATTACAGGTATATTTAGTAAAAATGGGGATTACTTCGCAGGATTACAATTTTAATGCATTTATATTATCCAGGGTTCTAGCTAGTGCAAACTTGCGTTACATTCCGTTACACTATAATTTTGGACCGTTACAATTTTCAATACACCGTCTGTAATCAACCGTTTCTGCAGCGCGACTCCAGTTTGAAGTGTGAAAATTCAGTGGCTCGTGGCTCTTTGATTTGCTGCTCTTCAGAAGCGGCAAGTCCGGTTCTTAACCCCTCTGAAAGCCATTAAAATATCATGAGTCACTTTTGTGTGGATTAAAGTCACTAACTGGGACTCTGGTGTTGTTGCAGTCGAGAAACGAGAATCGTCCTCCGTTTTGTCACAGCTTCAAACGCTGCGCTGCTCTCTGAATTAATAACGCTCAGAATTAATAACTTCAAAACGAATCATCGCTTTAAATAAAATGACACCTCTTACAAACGTTCCAGTACAGACGATAAACTACAATCGACTAAAACGTTTTTTCCTCCCAAAATGAGACGTCTTGCATTCTTTATAAACCTGACCTGCAGCACATCTGCAAGAGCTCAGCTCATAGGTATGGAAAGACATTCATGCCAATAATAATGTCTGAAAGGAAATGTTTTGACAAAAACTAACAGATTTTATTTCTGTTTATGTCCAGAGATCAAGGATCCACCATGTAGAGTTTATTATGTCCAGAGTTTAAGGATCCAGTAACCAATTTCATATTTATTTACTTTAAGACTCAATAAAATGTTGTTCAATTTCAATTTAATCAGCTTATAAAGTGCCAAATTACAACAAAAGCCGTCTCAAGTTGCCTCACACAGAACAGTTCAACATAAACAAATTAAAATAAATAAATAAAAATACGAGGTCTGTCCATAAAGTATAGGTCCTTTTTATTTTTTTCAAAAACTATATGGATTTCATTCATATGTTTTTACATCAGACATGCTTGAACCCTCGTGTGCATGCGTGAGTTTTTCCATGCCTGTCGGTGACGTCATTCGCCTGTGAGCACTCCTTGTGGGAGGAGTCGTCCAGCCCCTCGTCGGAATTCCTTTGTCTGAGAAGTTGCTGAGAGACTGGCCCTTTGTTTGATCAAATTTTTTTCTAAACCTGTGAGACACATCGAAGTGGACACGGTTCGAAAAATTAAGCTGGTTTTCGGTAAAAATTTTAACAGCTGATGAGAGATTTTGAGGTGATACTGTCGCTTTAAGGACTTCCCACGGTGCGAGACATCGCGCAGCGCTCTCAGGTGCCGTGGTCAGCCTGTTTCCACATTTCAAGCTCTATTGATCCAGGACGTCGTGAGAGAACAGAGAAGTTTCAGAAGAAGTCGGTTTCAGCATTTTATCCGGATATTCCACTGTTAAAGGAGATTTTTCTAATGAAAGACGTACGGACGGGTCCGCGCGTCGGGACACAGCCGGCGCGGTGCGGCAGCACAGGAAAAACACCTCCGTGTTGATAACCATTTGTAAAATCCAGGCGGCTTTTGATGGCTTTCAGTGGAGTGAGTATATGAGAAATTGTTTAACAGCTGGACATGTTCCAACTTGTCCTTAAGGCTTCCAACGGAGGTGTTTTTCCTGTGGCGGAGTGTCGCGGCGGCTGCGAGCCGACGCTGCAATCCACCTGCACGTCTTTCATTAAAAAAATCTCCTTTAACAGTGGAATATCCGGATAAAATGCTGAAACCGACTTCTTCTGAAACTTCTCTGTTCTCGCACGACGTCCTGGATCAATAGAGCCTGAAATGTGGAGGTTTTCAGCTTGAAACAGGCTGATGATGGCGCCTGAGAGCGCTGCACGACGTCTCGCACCGTGGGAAGTCCTTAAAGTGACAGTATCACCTCAAAATCTCTCATCAGCTGTTAAAAGTTTTACCGAAAACCAGCTTAATTTTTCGAACCGTGTCCACTTCGATGTGTCTCACAGGTTTAGAAAAAATTTTGATCAAACAAAGCACCAGTCTCTCAGCAACTTCTCAGACAAAGGAATTCCGACGAGGGGCTGGACGACTCCTCCCACAAGGAGTGCTCACAGGTGAATGACGTCACCGACAGGCGTGGAAAAACTCACGCATGCGCACGAGGGTTCAAGCATGTCTGACGTAACAACATATGAATAAAATCCATATAGTTTTTGAAAAAAATAAAAAGGACCTATACTTTATGGACAGCCCTCGTAAAAATTCAAATACCTAATTAAAAATAGGTTTTAAGTCTTGACTTAAAAATGTCCACGGACTCCGGCTGCCTCACTGAGGGCCATGTACTGGCTAACCCAGAATCAGATTGCCCACTCAACAAACTTACCCAGCCTTATGGACATGATGAAGGGACGTGGGCTGTCGTACCTGGCTTTTCCCCTTTGGGTACCCCTAGAATGGCCAATTTTTACCTTGAATTTTCAAAAGCTTCCCCCCCTTCCGCACCCCGGCCGCTTCACTCCCTCGACATTACCACTACGCTAAAATTTTATCCTAGCTCGAACCCTGATATCTGTATATATTTTTTTTTCTTTGAAACGAAAACGTGGACAGCATGACGTCTCCTAACTGGGCAAAATATTGATGAAGTACCCGGATGTTAATGCATTTTCAATGGAGATTTGTGACTGAACACACTCATAAAAATGCTCGCAAAATACGTGTTAAAAAAAAAATGCCATTTTGACCTGGTTATCGAGCCAGTAAAATTAAATGACATTAAATTATGTCAGGAAAGTATTAAACTTACTCTGACACACTCATATTCCCAAATATTAGTGTTGATATTTATACGGATCTGCGCTGTTCAAGCTGCTGAGCTGAGGCGTCCTGCTGCAGCTGCTGTTAAACACAGCTCCTAAAACCATTACAATATATATATATATATATATATATATTTATTTATTTTATTTTTTTTTACACAATTATCCTTTATTGACCGAGTTTCATTCATGAAGTCAGTGGTGTGGGAACACATCTCTATGTGTGGGTGTGACTGTGAGCGGCACAGTGCGGGTCATTATAATCTCATTATTTTAAGGTGCCATTTAAAAAAAAAATAAAATTAAAAAAAAATTAAAAAAAAATCCCCAGTCTTGTCGAGCAATTTTAATAACTAACGACAAGTTTTAACTAGACATTGGTCTAGCAGTGGAAAATATCAACTAGACATAAGTGAAGAGTTAATGGTCCGTGTCATTGGGCGACACAGGTACGGCAGGAAACATACAGCTGTTTATCATTCAAATATCACGGACAAAGTGACAAGAATAACCAAAACCACTTACTTATGGAAGGAAATATTGTCTCCCTTGTTCCTCCATTTGTGGCTTTGCCAACAGGCGCAGCTTTGCGGCATATTCCACCTGTTTCTTGAACTTCTATGCACGCAAATCACTAACTTGCCCGGAATTAAAATGACGACCACGCCTCCTTACTGACAGGATTTACTTAATGGTTTTCATTATGCTTTTGGTCTTATTTTGAAAGTTCCATAAGTGGACTGATATATTAAACATGGTGCGAATGCCATGTGAAAGACTAAAGTAAGATAATTTTATGTTTACTGAACAAAGTAGCAGAATTTTTGTTTGTTTTGTATATTGTTCTGCCACTTTTAATTACAAATTCATCCACCCACCACCTGAGTTTTCATTATCCTTCATTTGTTTGGCATTTTTTGTTGAAAATTTAGCAGGTGAACACTGGGTGTGTTTAAAACAATATTGTGGGTGCTCTTAATTCATAATGTGAAGTAAAACACACTCCTGTGGGTTCACCACCTGCAGAGGGGGCCATGGGGGTTGGGTGCAGAGAGGATTGGGTGGCGGTCGAGGGCGGGTGGCCCGGCGGCCTGGTCCATGCTCACAGCCCCTGGCTGTTGCGACGTGGAATGTCACCTCGCTAGGGGGGAAGGAGCCTGAGCTTGTGCGGGAGGTTGAGAGATACCGACTAGAGATAGTCGGGCTCACCTTCACGCACAGCTTGGGCTCTGGTACCCAACTCCTGGAGAGGGGCTGGATGCTTCATTTTTCTGGCGTTGCCCACGGGGAGAGGCGGAGGATTGGGGTTGCATTGCTTATTGCTCCCCAGCTCAGTCGCCATGTGTTGGAGTTCACTCCGGTGAACGAGAGATTCGTGTCCCTACGCCTTCGGGTCGGGGACAGGTCTCTCACCGTTGTCTCGGCCTATGGGCCAAGCAGCAGTGCAGAGTACCCGACCTTCCTGGAGTCCCTGGGAGGGGTACTAGATAGCGCTCCGGCCGGGGACTCCATTGTTCTCCTGGGGGATTTCAACAACCACATGGGCGGTGACAGTGAGACCTGGAGGGGGGTGATCGGGAAGCACGGCCTCCCCGATCTGAACCTGAGTGGTGTTCAGTTGTTGGACTTCTGTGCTAGTCACCGTTTGTCCATCACAAACATCATGTTCGAGCACAAGGGTGTCCATAAGTGGCACCAGGACACCCTGAGCCGGAGGTCGATGCTCGACTTTGTAGTCATATCATCTGACCTTCGGCCAAGTGTCTCGGACACTCGAGTGAAGAGAGGGGCAGAGCTGTCGACCGATCACCACCTGGTGGTGAGTTGGATCTGCTGGGAGGGGAGGAAGCCGGTCAGACCTGTGAGGCCCAAACGTATCATGAGGGTCTGCTGGGAATGACTGGTGGAACCCTCTATCAGCGAGGTCTTCAACTCCCACCTCCGGGAGAGCTTCTCCCAGATCCTGGGGGAGGTTGGAGACATGGAGTCCGAGTGGACCATGTTCTCCCCCTCCATTGTCGATGCGGCCGCTCATAGCTGTGGTCGCAAGGTCTCTGGTGCCTGTCGCAGCGGCAATCCCCGAACCCGGTGGTGGACACCGGAAGTAAGGGATGCCGTCAAGCTGAAGAAGGAGTCCTACTTATCTTTGTTGGTAGGTGGGACCCCAGAGGCAGCTGACAGGTACCGGCAGGCCAAGCGTGCCGCAGCTCGTGCGGTCGCAGAGGCAAAAACACGGGTCTGGGAGGAGTTCAGGGAGGCTATGGAGGAGGACTATCGTTCGGCCTCGAAGAGATTCTGGCAAACTGTCCGACGCCTCAGGAGGCGGAAGCAGCTCTCCATCAGCACTGTTTACGGGGGGGGGGAGCTGTTGACCCTGACTGGGGATGTTGTCGGGCGGTGGAAGGAGTACTTCGAGGATCTCCTCAATCCCATTGTCACGTCTTACGAAGAGGAAGCAGAGACTGGGGACTCAGAGGCGTACTCAAATACCCAGGCCGAAGTAACCGAGGTGGTTAGAAAGCTCCTCGGTGGCAAGGCTCCTGGGGTAGATGAAATCCGTCCTGAGTACCTTAAGTCTCTGGATGTTGTGGGACTGTCTTGGCTGACACGCCTCTGCAACATCGCGTGGCGATCGGGGACAGTGCCTCTGGATTGGCAAACTGGGGTGGTGGTCCCTCTGTTTAAGAAGGGGGACCGGAGGGTGTGTTCCAACTATAGGGGGATCACACTCCTCAGCCTCCCCGGTAAGGTCTATTCCAGAGTACTGGAGAGGAGAATTCGTTTGATGGTCGAACCTCGGATTCAGGAGGAGCAGTGTGGTTTTTGTCCTGGTCGCGTCACACTGGACCAGCTCTACACGCTCCATCGGGTGCTCGAGGGTTCATGGGCGTTCGCCCAACCAGTCCACATGTGTTTGTGGCTCTGGAGAAGGCGTTTGTCCATGTCCCTCGGGGCACCCTGTGGGGAGTTCTCCGGGAGTACGGGGTCCTTTGCTAAGGGCTATCCGGTCCCTGTACGACCGCAGCAGGAGCTTGGTACAATGCCATTGTGTAGTGAGTCAAACCTTTTCCAGTGCACATTGGCCTCCACCAGGGCTGCCCTTTGTCACCGGTTCTGTTCATTATTTTTATGGACAGAATTTCTAGGCGCAGCCAGGGTGTAGAGGGGTCTGGTTTAGGAACCACAGAATCTCGTCTTTGCTGCTTGCGGACGATGTGGTTCTGTTGGCTTCGTCAAATCTGGACCTTCAACGTGCACTGGGGTGGTTTGCAGCTGAGTGTGAAGCGTCCGGGATGAAAATCAGCACCTCCAAATCCGAGGCCATGGTTCTTGACCGGAAAAAGGTGCTTTGCCCTCTTCAGGTAGGTGGAGTGTCGTTGCCTCAAGTGGAGGAGTTTAAGTATCTCAGGGTCTCTCTGCAGGGTCAGGAGAGAAGCAGTTCGATCAGCATTGGAGGAAACACACTCTGTCCTACATGGACCATAAAACTGGAAAGGTTTGTTGTTCTGGTTCTGAACTCGTCTCATTAGTCACCTGTTACTGGAACCTAAACGGCATGTTACCTGTAGTGGACGTTTTATAAATTGTAGGGTTTTTGTTTGTAGTTTCTCAATAACTGATATACTTTTACTGTTGCCCGAACACAGGTGACTTTGGAATACCGTCCTGTGATTGACAGCTCTCTGGATGAGCAAGGATTGTGCACACGTCCCTCCTGCCATCCGCTCTTACTGAGAAGATTGAAACGGTTCTCACTTATTCAACATTTATTGAGATTATGAGGTGAATGTAAGGGTTTCAAATTGTCAAAAATATACAATATTGTGAAGGAACACTCAGAATGAACGTTCATCCCCGTTGTTGTTTTTAGGTCCCACAAGCTGCCCTTCGCTTTTTTCATTCAGTCAGTTTATCCTTCAGACACGGATGTTCCCAGAGTTTTTCGTGCCCAGTTAGCAGCAGGTAATGAGTGATGTTCTATGGGATTAGATCTGTGTCGAAAGTACACAGAAAAATTTTTTTGAGGATAATGTTTATATAAAGGTAAACACACCAAAGCAGAAATAAGCAAATGAAGCCTCGGCTTTTCAAACGATGCTCAGGATTTGACGTATCATAACAAGTGACACGATCAAGGAGTGTGACGGGAGACTGTGGTGTTAGATTTGAAACTTTTTACTCCCCATTTTATTTCTGAGTGCTGTATTCTTGTTTCATTCATTTTTTTTTTTTTTTTTTTTTTTTTTTTTTTTGGCCTTCCAGTTGTGAATTTGTGTCAGATTGCACTTAATTGCTCACTTGTTATTCCAAAACGTGCGACAATCCCTGATGATGATGCGCTCTAATGTGGAGCATTGTTTGAAAAAAAAAATTGTAAGGCATTCAATGTATTTCCTTAATCCTATTGAATTCCCTCCCACCCCCTTCTCAAAACGGACAACTTTTTGGTACATCACCAATCACAAGATCTGCTGTTGGTTGCTCCTTTAGCACAGTTAAATGTTTTCCTGTCTGTACTGTTGACGTTATTCTTTCATCCTGCTCAGTCCTCAGTTTTAAATTTCTGTCTTAAAGCTTCTGCAGATGATTAAATTTCCACAAGCTTTTGTATATAATATACACTCGCTGTGAGTCGGCGACAGACTATAAATGGCCTAAAATCAAAGATTAAAAACACAAAAAATGAATTGTTACCTTACTTGGTCTTCTCTGATACGTGCCACATAAAATTCATCAGGAGTGGAGTTAGTTTGCTTTGGATTTTTGAAGTGAATGATGTGGATTTGATTGTACTTTTGCATCTCTTTACAGTTTAGCTAAAAGACATGTTATGTAAATATCACAAAACGGCCTCGCACACCTTCAGTACTGTGTGGATAGTCGAACAAACTCTAACCACGATCGTGTGCAACATCTCGTGGTTGTCATCTTGCAGGTGTAAAACATGTTGCTTGAATCTCCTGCAAAAGCTGTTCCAGTTCCTGAACCTTCTGTTTCCTGAGCCTGAAAATAATTACTCAGAGTGAAGCGCACAAACCGTTTTATTGTCTCGATACTCAAAAAGAAACTTGTACATTATTGCGTGTGATTTAATCAGCAGCTATACCATAGATATAGCAGAAAAAAAAAACAATGTACAATGATTTCATTTATTTGAATCTCCACAGTGGTAGTTAAATTTACCTCTTAAAGTAAAATTTCCGATGGCTTTGGTGTTTTCTATCAGTTAAGTGTTCAATAAAGTGTTTATGTATCAGAATCAGATTTTATTTTTTTGTGTCATGCACAGAGCCTACAATTTAAAAACAACTAATCAATAGAAAAAGTCAAAAGTGTGTTTTAAAAAAAAAAAAAAAAAAAGTTGACTTGCTCCAGCTTTTTAACTAAAAATATTTGTTTGCACTACATCAAGAACAGGACTTTGGTTTAAAACTGCTTTTGAATTGTTTGAGTAGTTTTATAATTGGTTGCTGTAAACTGCTCTAAAACAATGATAGTGTTTTAAATGTGGTAGTTGTAAATTGTTTTGCAATTGCAGTTTTATTCTAGATTTTTTTTTTATTATTATTGTTTTATACACTTCAAAACCAATTTTGACCATATCTTAAAATGAAACCTAATGGTATTAGTTTAATTTAATACACTAAAAACTGATAACTTTTTTTTTTTTTTTCTAAATTGACTCATTATATATATATATATATATATATATATATATATACTCAACAAAAATATAAACGCAACACTTTTGATTTTGCTCCCATTTTGTATGAGATTAACTCAAAGATCTAAAACTTTTTCCACATACACAATATCACCATTTCCCTTTAAATATTGTTCACAAACCATTCTAAATCTGTGATAGTGAGCACTTCTCCTTTGCTGAGATAATCCATCCCCCACACAGGTGTGCCATACCAAGATGCTGATTAGACACCATGATTAGTGCACAGGTGTGCCTTAGACTGCCCACAATAAAGGCCACTCTGAAAGGTGCAGTTTTGTTTCATGGGGGGGGGGATACCAGTCAGTATCTGGTGACCACCATTTGCCTCATGCAGTGCAACACATCTCCTTCGCATCATCTGTGAAGAGAACACCTCTCCAACGTGCCAAATGGCAGCGAATGTGAGCATTTGCCCACTCAAATCGGTTACGACGACGAACTGGAGTCAGGTCGAGACCCCGATGTGGACGACGAGCATGCAGATGAGCTTCCCTGAGACAGTTTCTGACAGTTTGTGCAGAAATTCTTTGGTTATGCAAACCGATTGTTCCAGCAGCTGTCCGAGTGGCTGGTCTCAGACGATCTTGGAGGTGAACATGCTGGATGTGGAGGTCCTGGGCTGGTGTGGTTACATGTGGTCTGCAGTTGTGAGGCTGGTTGGATGTACTGCCAAATTCTCTGAAATGCCTTTGGAGACGGCTTATGGTAGAGAAATGAACATTCAATACACAAGCAACAGCTCTGGTTGACATTCCTGCTGTCAGCATGCCAATTGCACGCTCCCTCAAATCTTGCGACATCTGTGGCATTGTGCTGTGTGATAAAACTGCACCTTTCAGAGTGGCCTTTTATTGTGGACAGTCTAAGGCACACCTGTGCACTAATCATGGTGTCTAATCAGCATCTTGGTATGGCACACCTGTGAGGTGGGATGGATTATCTCAGCAAAGGAGAAGTGCTCACTATCACAGATTTAGACTGGTTTGTGAACAATACTTGAGAGAAATGGTGATATTGTGTATGTGGAAAAAGTTTTAGATCTTTGAGTTCATCTCATACAAAATGGGAGCAAAACCAAAAGTGTTGCGTTTATATTTTTGTTGAGTGTATATATATATATATATATAAACAATTAGTAGCAGCCCTAGTGGACATAACTTTCCCACCTGTACAGAACCAGGTCTGCATGAGATCCATACTGTGTAATAGTTCTAGGCATCCAAGAATTTTGATAGAATTTTTATAATTTGTATTAACTAAAATTAGAGGGGTTTTTTTTATTGCATAAGACAAAATGATCAAATATTCTCTGCATTAATTTCATTATTGTCTACTGTTTGATACATGGCAGAGTTGTCAACTATAAAGAAAAAAAAATGAAAAAGCAAAACAAGTATATAATGTTAGTATGTCAAAGTACTCATCTATTTTTAAAGGTGGGAAGTATAGACTATATTTAGATATTTAGCAGTTTTTTATAAATGGTAAATGGACTGCATCAGACGCTCAAAGCGCTTTAGTTAATGCCTCACATTCACCCGATGTCAGGGTGCTGCCGTACAAGGCGCGCGCTACACACCGGGAGCAATAGGGGATTAAAGGCCTTGCCCAAGGGCCCTTAGTGATTTTCCAGTCAGGCGGGGATTTGAACCCATGATCTTCTGGACTCAAGCCCAACACCTTAACCACTAGACCATCACCTCCCCTTATAAACGTCTTTCTTGCGTTCCCTTTGTGAAACACAGGGGTGCAGCAGTAGCACGGGCAACTTTTATTTCTCTCACTACCCCCCCCCCCCCCCTGTTTTCTACTGTTTCTCCCCCCACAGCTTTACCTCTTACCTGACAGAGGGCAGGGATTTCTGTGGTTATGTTGAGCTGCAGCTGCTCTGTAGCTGATATCATGAAATGAGTAACATGACCTGCCATTCTGTGCAGCTGCATTTAACCAGATAAGAAGAGAGCAAACACGAGAGAGAAAAAGCTGTGATGACTTCAGTTCAGCGCATGTTTTAGCTGGTGTGGAAAAAGTACTCTGATATTTTACTAAAGTAAAAGAAGCAACAATACCACATGGTTGAAATTTTGTTACAAATAAAAGTAGTCTCTCAGCTGCTTCCATTAGGGCGTGCCACAGTAGATTGATTTTTTTTTTTTTTTTTTCTTCCTATCTCACCTGTCCTCTGTATCTTCCTCGTCACACCCGACCACCTGCATGATCTCCCTCAGCTCATCCATAAACCTCCTCTTTGCCCTCATCCCCCTCCTGCCTGGTGACTCCATCCTCAGCATCCTCCCTATATACCCTGGATCTCTCCTCTGCACATGTCCAAACCATTTCAGTCTCACCTCTGACTTTGTCGCCAAACAGTCCTGCCTCTGCTGTCCCTGCAATCATGTCCATTCTCATCACTCCCAAGGAAAGTTGTGGCACCTCCAGCTCTGCCTCCTGTCTTTTGTGAGCACCACCATCTCTGAGCTGTACAACATAGCTGGTCTCATCCCCTTCACTCTTGCAGATATTTTTCAGTCATGGATCACTCCTGCCACCCTTCTCCACACTGCCTGCACTCTCTTCTTCACCTCTCTACCACTTCCCATTACTTTGCATAGTTGTACCCTGAGTATTTAAACTAATTTACCTTCACCACCTCCACTCTTGTAATTTCACTACTCCACCAGTCTTGCTCCTATTCCCTTTCATTCCCCTTCTCTCCAGAGTTTATCTCCACCCCTCCAGACTCATCTCAATCTGTTTTCTACTCTCACTACAGATTACAATGTCATCTGCAAACATCTTAATCAGTAGACTGATCTTGTTCCTCAAACTGTCCATCATCATTGCAAATAAGAAAAGGTTCAGAGCTGATCCCTGGTGTAATCCCGCCTTCAACTTCAATGTAATTGCTGCTGTGTATCTAACTGCTGTTACATTATCCTTGTACATGTCCTACACCACCCTCACACACTTCCCTGCCACTCCAGGCTTCCTTATGCAGTCTTCTCTTGTCACCCTGTCATAAGCTTTCTCTAAATCCACAAACACAATGTAACTTGTTTTGGCTTCCTCTATACTTCTTCATCAGCACCATCTTTCTGAGAGTCCAAATTATTTTTGCCAGCCACTTCCTCCTTATACTTTCTGAACATCATTTCACGGAACACAGTTGTATATGTTTCTTTTATTCTGTTTAGCACTCTTCTGGTTATTAATTGTAATTATCTACTCTGAACGTTAACACAGTCCTGTTGTGAATCGCTAGAAGTTAGCTTTCGCTAGCTAGGTCAACTCCTCCCCTCCCCCCATTGTCATTTTTTGTAGCTGCTTCTTTTTTAACCCGTTTATTACTTGTGTTCGTGTTTTCAGTCGAACTGCTGTGAATTTTATGTAATTATTTTACTCCTGTGTAAAATCTTAGGAGAGGCTAGCATTTTCGCTAGCGGTTAGCTTGCGACTTGCTAGCTATTTCAGACCCCCATCATCATTTTTCATTTCATTTTTTTTATACTTCTGTTAGTTATTTATAGCTGCTGCTTTTTACCTGTTTAATACTTCTGTTAGTTTTTCAGTGTAACTGCTGTGAATTTTAATTTATTTGCATCTGTGAGCCTTAGGAGTGGTTAGCTTATCCATTATTGATTAGCTCGTGTTTGCTTGGCTACATTCTTGAATTTCTTAGTGCAAAAGTACACTACAAATCCTACTTTACACCCTCCGTAAATCCTGCGTGATGCTGGAGATAGGGTGGCTCTCTTAGAGAGCCACGTCCATAAGTTAGAGCAGCTTCTTAGCACAGTGGAGTTAGATGTTACGGGCACTCCAGGTGAGGTTAGTGTTGGGCCGGCTAACGAGCCCATTAGCATCAGCTGTGGAGTACGGCTCTCGGACTGTGGCTAGGCGGAGGAAGCCCCGTAGGGCTTGGTGCCCGGTTGTGGCCACACCGATCACACTCACCAGTGCGAACTGTGAATCGGTTCTCCCCCCTTGGATTTGGCTGATGTAAATTCTGAGCCCACAAGTGACTTCCACTCCTGTCTCCAGGCCGAAACACTGGACTTTAGTGATGGGGGATTCTATCACCCGCAAAGTCAGGTTACAGACGCCGGCTGATGTTAAATGTATTTCTGGGGCCAGAGCTCCCGACATTGCATCTCATCTTAGGGTGCTGACGCGGCAGAAGGGAAGACAGACGAAGGAAGATGACATGAGATATAGTCACATAGTTATTCACGTTGGCATCAATGATATCAGGATGAAGCACTCAGAGGTCACAAAAATGGACATAGAGAGGACTTGTGACCTTGTCAGAAAGATGTGTCGGCATCGATTAATAGTCTCTGGTCCCCCCCGGGGTACTGATGAGGTGTTTAGTAGGCTGACATCGTTAAATAGGTGGCTGGCGCAGTTTTGTAGACAGCAAGGCTTTAGCTTTATTGATAACTGGCCTTCGTTCTGGGGCCGCCGTGGTTTGCTGATGCCGGACGGCCTCCACCCTACTGAGGAAGGTGCCGCCATCTTGTCTGCGAACACAGATAGAGCTCTACAGGGAGGGTAACATTAGAAATCTTTAGCAGGCCACGGAGCAGGTGATTAGAGACCCTGCAAGGCTTATAACAAATGTGGGTGTGGAATCCATTAGCTTAGTGGGGAATTTAGTGCAGAAAAATCCACTATGGTGATAGTTTATTTGCCAGGGAGGGAATTTCAACAAGTTGCGACTGTGGCCTGCTTCCTTAGTTGTGCCATAAAATCATAGAGGGATATGCTTTCCAAACTTAATACCCATTACTATATGGATGATGTTGAAATTGAGGATGGCCCAGTGGTTGTTCCAGCAATAGCAAAGATTTTGTGTCTGCTACCTACGTGCGTGGAATGTCTCAAACCTAAACCTACTTCTAGGCATCTTATATGCTACTCTGAAACCACCCACAAACCCAAAACAGTTCAACTGTACCCCACTGAGGTCCTTAGACTAGGTCTCATAACATAAGATCACTGTCCTCAAAATCACTGATCAATGATAATTATTGATCATCACTTAGATATGATTGAGCTATGTGAACCTGGCTTAAAGTGGATATGACACTTAAAGACATAGTCTTATTACATGTAACAAGGTTATAATTCGGTCAACCTAAGCGTTGTTGGGAAAATGGACGCGATTCTCCCATTATATATAACATTTGAATGTCCCGCCACTGACAATGTGCATTCCCCGTGACCAGCCTAAAATATGTCATTACGTGTAGACCGTATCGGCTTGCCGCCTGGCGGCCGTTGTTTACACTTTTTTCAGCAGCAGAAACTTGATTAAACACAGCTCTCAGGGACTTGTTTGTCGATATGCTGACCAGTGTGTCACAGCATATTGCACAAACAAAAGGGCGAAAGGTTTTAGCCTTTTCAAGTCCATGCAGATTGATAGAAAGCCCAGCGGTGTTGTGCGATGCACGAAATTCAGGCTGCCGCTCGCACACACGCATTTGCTCCCGACAGCAGTACACTTTACCGTTCTCCATGTTCTCGCACACACTCACAGGAACACATAAAAATGTCAACCCCCAATCTGTTCACAATAATCTTGAAATGGTCAAGGAACTGCGTAGTAAACACGGCGGCATGTTCACTGTTGTTTCGGTGATCTTTTTCGAAACTTTCGCCGTTTATTTCCTATTCCTTCGTGAAAATAACGTAACTAAACACGGATGAATGCCAATGCCGGGCACTTGAAAACGGCAAAAAAACCGAAGGTAATGACGGTGGTCCGCAAGTAATAGCTACACTATCACGGCTCCGGAACAATAACAAGGCAGGTAAACAGACGCTCGAATCGGCAATGCTATACAGTGGTCCCTTGCTATACGCGTTTCTTTTGCGGCCTCGCAGTTTTGCGGATTTTTTTGTGAATTTTGCATGCTTTTTTTTTTTTTTTTTAACAGCGCATTGTGGTCTGTGTCTTTATCAGGCGGGCTGGTCGCGGCACCAGTTGACATCACCGCGACTGCTCTCACTGCCTCCGGGCCACTCACACCGCCCTCCTGTCTGCTGTGCAGAACTGCACCAAATCTGGCGTATAAAGTGTGTAGTGAGGGGTTTTACAGCCTTAAAACATCTATAATAATTGCAAAAAATAGCGCTGACTACTTCACGGATTTCGCTTATCGCGGGTTATTTTAGAACGTACTCCGCGTAATCCCACTGTAATTATAGTGTTATAAACTGCAGCAGCAAAAATCAAAGCCTACCTTACCATTCCATATTCTGCAGCCTTTCAAATCCACCGGAATTGGCACGTCTCTTGCCTCTGCTTCGGCTCCGCCATAACACCGTCGGCATTATTTTCGCTGCCAGAATGCTGGTTTGAATGTTCGCCCGAAAGATACGGCTCCAATCTGTAGGGTCTAATCACTGCTGCGACATCCTCAGGATCCGTCAGAAATAATCATCCACACTTGAAGAGGCGTCAGAAAATTTCTGATCTCGTGACTGGCCATGCTGAGGTCCATCGTTCCTGTTGTTAATCTAACAGATAGACAGGACTCTTCACGCTGTGATGTCATGGCATCACGTGGACTGCTGATGGAACCGCTACCAGAGCGCCTTTTCAAAGAAACACACTTTTGAGAAACTGTACAAACTATATTTCTCAGTGATGATAATTAAAACCACTTTCAACTTACTATACTGTATGTATATTTTGATATTTATTTCAGTTTTACCTAATTTTTTAGGTGTCATATCCACTTTAACCTACAGCTGGTCCCCTCCCCTTAAATGAGGCCCTGCCCACCAGCATATACATTTAGTCACGTTCTTATTTATAAATCTCGGTTTAGCTTATTAGCTGTTGGGGGTCACAAATATAAACTCGTTTGAGGCATCTGATTCTCCGCTCTGTTCAGGATATTACACATTGCCAAGGTCAGAAGAATAAAAAATCAGTCATATTACTTTGTCACTGTATATAGGCCTCCTGGCCCATATTCTGAATCTTAGATGAATTTGTGATCTCTAACTTGTCACTAGTGCAGATAAAATTCTGATCATTGGTGACTTTAACATTTATATAAATAGCCTTCTGATCCCCTCTGCCAAATCATTTATGGAAATTGTGATTGCATTAGGATTTCGGCAATGCATTCGGGATTCGACGCACATAGTGGAAATACCCTGGATCTGGTTCTCGCACGTGGTATTGCTGTCATCGAATATGACATCATGCCTCTTACATCAGTGGTGTCTGATCACTCACTTATTTAGTTTACAGTTACGCTGCCGTGTTTAGTGGAACAACAACCTTATATCATACGACGATGCATCAACTCCTCAACTAAGACTGAACTCGAAGCTAGACTGCCTGATGTCTTAGCTTCACATTTGACAAATACCCATTCAGTAGACAGACTTGTGGATAGTTTAAACTCAGTGCTCAAAACTACACTCGGCATGATGGCACCACCTGTGTTAAAACCACGGCTCCCTCAAAATCACAGTCAGTGATTATCTGCGTGATCTCAAGCATAAATCAAGAGGTCTAGAACGGGAAATGGCGTCCTTCAAAATTAGAAGTATTTCATCTTGCGTGGCGTGATGCCATCTTAGCCTATAAGCATGCATTATTGGCTACAAAGCAGACCTACTACTCTGATTTGATCAACAAAAACAAGCATAACTCAAAGTTCTTGTTGGACACGGTGGCAACACTTATGCATGGACAACCTCTCCTTTTACAGCACAAGATTTCCTGGATTACTTTGGGAAGAAAATAGAAGACATTAGGTTAAACACATCCTAGCATGCCTTAACCCAGCCACTACACCCTGCTATTGAGGTGGGCGCCACTACTGAGGTATTACCTAGGTTTAAAGAATTTGATAGTATCTCACTAGGCATGCTGACAAAACTCGTAATGTCAACAAAAAGCACAACCTGTTTATTTGATTCTATACCAACAAAACAAGGACCTGTGGCCCACTCTTGGGCCGACTGTGCTGGAAATGATTAATCTTTCTTTAACTTCTGGATCTGTTCCTAAATGTTTCAAATCTGCAGTGATTTAAACCATTACTTAAGAAACCTAATCTTGACCCTAGTGTATTGAAAACTATCGGCCGATATCAAATCTATCATTTTTCTCTAAAATTCTGGAAAACGTGGTGTCATAGCAGCTCGTAGACTATCTTACTGAGAATAATCTCTTTGAACCACTGCAGTCTGCTTTTAGAAAATATCATTCCACAGAGACAGCTCTCACTAAAGTGGTGAATGATCTTCTGCTTACAATGGATTCGGACACCACTACGGTTCTGTTGCTGTTAGATCTCAGTGCTGCATTTGATAGTGGATCATCATATTCTACGTGATAGGCTGGCAAATCATTTTGGGATTACTGGGAGTGCCCTTGCATGGCTGACGTCATACTTGACCAGTCGTTCTCACTTTGTTTTGTACAGTAACACTACCTCTAAACTTAGTGACATGAAATTTGGGGTTCCACAGGGGTCTGTCTTAGGCCCCCTGCTTTTCTCCCTTTATATAGCACCCCTTGGGCACATATTGCAGTATTTTGGGATTACATTTCACTGCTATGCAGATGATACTCAGTTATACATGCCGATAACTGCTGGTAATCTCGTTCACATAAAATCCTTAGAAGATTGCCTTGCAGCAGTGAGAAGTTGGATGTCTAGAAACGTCCTACTTTTAAACACTAAGACTGAAATGATGGTTCTTGGTCCAGTGAGACATCGGCATCAATTTCACCAGTTAATGCTCAGCCTTGGCTCGTGTGTCATACATCACACTGACAAAGTGAGGAACCTTGGGGTCATTTTTGATCCTTCGTTGTCTTTTGGCCTCCACATTAGAAATATTATTAGGACTGCTTTCTTCCACCTGCGAAATATAGCGAAGATTCATCCCATCCTGTCTATGGCTGATGCTGAGACCCTGATCCATGCATTTATTCTCTTCTAGATGTATTTCTGGTTTACTGCAGTCTAGCATTAGGGGTCTCCAATTGGTTCAAAATGCTACAGCCAGACTTTTGACATGAAGCAGAAAGTACAACCACATTACACCTATTTTGGCATCCCTTCACTGGCTTCCTGTCCCAGTGAGATCAGATTTTAAGGTTCTGCTGCTAACCTATAAAATTATTCATGGACTGGCACCTCCCTACCAAGCTGACCTAATTAAACCTTACGTACCGGCCCAGGCTTTACGTTCTCAGGGTGCAGGACTACTTTGTGTCCTTAAGGTGAATAAGAGTCTGCGGTTCACAGAGCTTCTCTTATCGTGCCCCTGTTCTGTGGAATGATCTCCCTGTGTCAATAAATCAGTCAGATTCTGTGGAGATTTTCAAGTCCAGACTTAAGACGCACTTATTTTCCCTTTCATATAGCAAGCACACTGGTACAGTTTTGTTTTACTCTTTCAATTCATTTATTAGTCTATTGAGTCTATTGAGCTGAGTATTCCATTAACTTTAACTAGTAATGACTTCATGACTTTCTTTGCTAACAAAATTTTGACTATTAGAGAAAAAATTACTCATAACCATCCCAAAGACGTATCGTTATCTTTGGCTGCTTTCAGTGATGCCGGTATTTGGTTAGACTCTTTCTCTCCGATTGTTCTGTCTGAGTTATTTTCATTAGTTACTTCATCCAAACCATCAACATGTTTATTAGACCCCATTCCTGCCAGGCTGCTCAGGAAGTCCTACCATTATTCAATGCTTCAATCTTAAATATGATCAATCTATCTTTGTTAGTTGGTTATGTACCACAGGCCTTTAAGGTGGCAGTAATTAAACCATTACTTAAAAAGCCATCACTTGACCAAGCTATCTTAGCTAATTATAGGCCAATCTCCAACCTTCCTTTTCTCTCAAAGATTCTTGAGAGGGTAGTTGTAAAACAGCTAACTGATCACCTGCAGAGGAATGGTCTATTTGAAGAGTTTCAGTCAGGTTTTAGAATTCATCATAGTACAGAAACAGCATTAGTGAAGGTTACAAATGATCTTCTTATGGCTTCGGACAGTGGACTTATCTCTGTGCTTGTTTTGTTGGACCTCAGTGCTGCTTTTGATACTGTTGACCATAAAATTTTATTACAGAGATTAGAGCATGGCCTTGCCTTGCAATGTGGAGCGCCTTGGGGCAACTGTTTGTTGTGATTTGGCGCTATACAAGAAAAAAGTTGATTGATTGATGGTTGATAGGTATTAAAGGCACTGCGCTGCGGTGGTTTTAATCATATTTGTCTAATAGATTACAGTTTGTTCATGTAAATGGGGAATCTTCTTCACAGACTAAAGTTAATTATGGAGTTCCACAAGGTTCTGTGCTAGGACCAATTTTATTCACTTTATACATGCTTCCCTTAGGCAGTATTATTAGACGGTATTGCTTAAATTTTCATTGTTACGCAGATGATACCCAGCTTTATCTATCCATGAAGCCAGAGGATACACACCAATTAGCTAAACTGCAGGATTGTCTTACAGACATAAAGACATGGATGACCTCTAATTTCCTGCTTTTAAACTCAGATAAAACTGAAGTTATTGTACTTGGCCCCACAAATCTTAGAAGCATGGTGTCTAACCAGATCGTTACTCTGGATGGCATTTCCCTGATCTCTAGTAATACTGTGAGAAATCTTGGAGTCATTTTTGATCAGGATATGTCATTCAAAGCGCATATTAAACAAATATGTAGGACTGCCTTTTTGCATTTACGCAATATCTCTAAAATCAGAAAGGTCTTGTCTCAGAGTGATGCTGAAAAATTAATTCATGCATTTATTTCCTCTAGGCTGGACTATTGTAATTCATTATTATCAGGTTGTCCTAAAAGTTCCCTAAAAAGCCTTCAGTTGGTTCAGAATGCTGCAGCTAGAGTACTGACGGGGACTGGCAGGAGAGAGCATATCTCACCCGTGTTGGCCTCTCTTCATTGGCTTCCTGTTAATTCTAGAATATAATTTAAAATTCTTCTTCTTACTTATAAGGTTTTGAATAATCAGGTCCCATCTTATCTTAGGGACCTCGTAGTACCATATTACCCCATTAGAGCGCTTCGCTCTCAGACTGCAGGCTTACTTGTAGTTCCTAGGGTTTGTAAGAGTAGAATGGGAGGCAGAGCCTTCAGCTTCAGGCTCCTCTCCTGTGGAACCAGCTCCCAATTCAGATCAGGGAGACAGATACCCTCTCTACTTTTAAGATTAGGCTTAAAACTTTCCTTTTCGCTAAGGCTTATAGTTAGGGCTGGATTAGGTGACCCTGGACCATGCCTTGGTTATGCTGCTTTAGACGTAGACTGTGGGGGGGTTACCATGATGCACTGTTTCTTTCTCTTTTTGCTCTGTATGCATCACTCTGCATTTAATCATTAGTGATCGATCTCTGCCCCCCTTCACAGCATGTCTTTTTCCTGGTTCTTTCCCTCAGCCCCAACCAGTCTCAGCAGAAGACTGCCCCTCCCTGAGCCTGGTTCTGCTGGAGGTTTCTTCCTGTTAAAAGGGAGTTTTTCCTTCCCACTGTAGCCAAGTGCTTGCTCATAGGGGGTCGTTTTGACCGTTGGGGTTTTTCATAATTATTGTATTTCCTTGCCTTACAATATAGAGCGCCTTGGGGCAACTGTTTGTTGTGATTTGGCGCTATATAAGAAAAAAGTTGATTGATTGATTGATTGATTAGTAATTGGAGCGGGCTGCGGCCTCAACTTTACCTAAATTCTGGGTCTTTTAGTGAAGTTTAGGGTTAGTGGCCGGCGATCACCTTAGTATTTCTGTTTTTCTTGTTTAATGCTGGCAAATTATACAGTATTTTATGTCTTTCTGATGCCTGATTCTGTTTTTTCTCTCTGTGTAAGGTGCAGCTCCATCCAGAGATGGGAGTTGTGTTCGTGTTGGCGATCCTCCTATCCTGTACGACAATAGTATTTCTTGTATATTTGTCTGTGAATTGTTCTGTAATTTATGTTTGTAGCATGGCCCAAGCAGAGGGTCACCCCTTTGAGTCTGGTCTGCTTGAGGGTTCTTCCTCAGAGGGAGTTTTTCCTTGCCACTGTTGCTCTGGGGGTTGGTAAGGTTAGACCTTACCTGTGTGAAGCGTTTTGAGGCAACACTTGTGATTTGGCGCTATATAATGAAAATAAATTGAAAAAAAAAAAACATCTTTGTTCTCACACTCTTCTTCTCCATTTCCAAAGTCATCCTACAAATCACCATCCTATGCTGTCTAGCTATACTCGCTCCTGCCACCACCTTACTGTCTGTAATTTCTTTTAGCTTGCATCTCCTACATAGAATGTAGTCCACTTGTGTGCACCTTCCTCCACTTTTATACGTCACGCTGTGCTCCTCCCTTTTCTTGAAGTAGGTGTTCACCAGAGCCATTTCCAACCTTTTTGCAAAAACTACCATCTGCCCTTCCACATTCCTGTCCTTGATACAATCTACTCATTACTTCCTCATTGCCTCTATTCCCTTCACCAACATCCTCATTGAAGTTTGCTCCAATCACCACTCTTTCCTGCTTGGGTTCACTCTCCACCACCTCATCTAGCTGACTTCAGAAATCATCTTTCACTTTTACTTCACAACCTACCTGTGGGCATATGCGCTGATGACATTCATCATCACCCATTCAGTTTCCAACTTCACTCATTGCCGTAAAACACACTCAATATACTTTCTCTCTCGATTTTGTGTGTGTGTGTCTGTGTATATGTCTGTGTATACGAGGTCTGTTCGAAAAGTTTCCAACCTTTTTTTTTTCTTTCAAAAACCTGATGGATTTGAATCATGTGTGCTTGCATGAGCAAACCTTGAACCTTTGTGCGCATGCGTGAACTTTGCCACTCCTGTCGATTGCATCATTTTCTGGTAAGCAGCCTTTGTGTGAGGTGTGTGTCGTGCGCTCGCCGTTTTTTCATTCCAAGGAAAATGGCGGAACGAGTGGAGCAGCGCTACTGCATCAAATTTTGCCAGAAACTGGGCGACAGCCAGGTGGAAACCATTCAGAAGATTCAGACGGCTTTCGGTGATGATGCTATGGGCGTCACACAGATTAAGGAGCGGTACAACTGGTTTAAAGACGGCCACGTAACAGTGGAGAGCGCGCCGTGCTCAGGTCGGCCATCAACATGCCGAAATGACGATCATTGCCAAAGTGATCGCTGTGGTGATGCGGGACCGTCGTGTGACTGTCCGAGAAATTGGGGAAGAGGTGGACATCAGCACTTTTTCGGCACATTCCATTGTGACAGAAGATTTGGGCATGAAGAGAGTGGCGGCGAAATTCGTGCCGAAGCTGCTAATTGCGGAGCAAAAGCAACTTCATGTTAAAGTCTCACAGGACAAGCTGGACTCCACAAAAAGTGACGCTGACTTCATGAACACCATCATCACTGGTGATGAGTCCTGGGTGCATGGGTACGACCCGGAAACCAAATTCCAGTCCTCACAGTGGAAGCATTCCACGTCACCAAGACCAAAGAAGGCTCACCAAGTGCACAGCAACGTTAAGGTGATGCTGTTTTCTTTGACTCCTGCGGTGTGGTACACCATGAGTACGCACCACAGGGTCAAACAATCACGAAGGAGTACAACAGGGATGTCCTCCGTCGCCTACGTAATGCTGTGCGGCGCAAGAGACTGGAGTTGTGGGCCACAGGAAATTGGCACATCCACCACGACAATGCTCCAGCACATTCCTCGAACTTAATTCATAAACTTAATTCCTCGAACGTACATTTTTTTTTCCAAAAACTATATGGATTTCATGCATATATTTTTACGCCAGACATGGTTGAACCCTCGTGCGCATGCGTGAGTTTTTCCACGCCTGTCGGTGACGTCATTCGCCTGTGAGCACGCCTTGGGAAGGAGTGGTCCTGCCCCCTCATCGGATTTTCGTTGTTTGGAAATGGCGGAATGAAAAGGACTTTTTTTTCCATCAGAATTTTTTCAGAAGCTGTTAGAGACTGGCACCTGGAAACCATTCGAAAAATTTATCTGGCTTTCGGTGAAAATTTTACGGGCTTCACAGAGAATAAGGACTTTAACTACAGCTTTAAGGACCCCTTTAAGGACGGTCGGTGCGTGGAAAAACTCACGCATGCGCACGAGGGTTCAAGCATGTCTGACGTAAAAACATATGAATGAAAGCCATATAGTTTTTGAAAAAAATAAAAAGGACCGTTACTTTATGGACAGACCTCGTATGTATGTATGTTTTATATATTTATATTAGGGGTGGGCAAACATAAAAAATCTTAATCGCATTAACTCAGTGACTTTCTGTGATTAATCATGATTAATCGCATGGTATATGTGAAACCCAAAAATGAATTCAAAAGCCGCTTAAAAGCACAGTTTTATTTGAAAATGTAAATGAACATTGCATAAATTTGAAAATGTAAATTTCAACTGAAACACTAATGAAATCAAATATAAAACCGCTGGCAGGTCATTTGTTATCCTGTTTCATGTCAAAATAACAATATTCATGTCCATGACTAAATGTACTAAAACAAATATGTCACAATTGTACACTTACCACAATTTGATATGTGTACAGTTGTGATGTATTTGTTTTAGTATATTTAGATTTTGTTGTGATTTGGCACTTTATAAGCCGATTAAATTGAATTGAACATTTTATTGAGTCTTAAAGTAAATAAATATGAATTTGGTCACTGGATCCTTAAACTTTGTACATAATGAACTCTACATGGTGACTCCTTGATCTCTGGACATAAATAGGAATAAACAAAATCTGTAGTTTTTGTCAAAAGCATTTCCTTTCAGACATTATTGGCATGAATGTGTTTCCATATATATCTGAGCTGAGCTTACAGCTGCTGTGTTTCACTTCAGGATGTAATTTGAAAAGAAAACACAGCACGTTTCATTTTGGGAGGGAAAAAAAAAAGTTTTAGTCGATTGTAGTTTCTTGTCTGTATTACATTTGGAAAGAGGTGTCATTTTATTTAAAGCGGCGATTAATTTTGAAGTTATTAATTCCGACCGGACTCTGTCTCAGCCGCGCAGCGTTTCGAGCTGTGTGAACGGAACGGAGGACGATTCTCGTTTCTTGACAGCAACAAGACAAGAGTCCCAGTTAGTGACTTTAATCCACACAAAAGTGACTGACGATATTTTAATGGCTTTGCGAGGGGTTAAGAAGCGGCTTGCCGTTTCTGAAGAGCAGTGAATCAAAGAACCAATGAGCTACTGGATCGAAGCATTACTTCAATGGTTCATGGTTTCAAAGTGGAGCCGCGCTGCAGAAATAGTTTATTACAGACCAAACCCTGAATATCCGACTTTATTTGTACGTCCGTATGACTCTGAAACTAGGAAAAATCCGTATCATTTACGGACTATAGGTTGACATGAAAACCACCGAAAAGCTGTGTTCACCGCGGGGACACGTTCGGCTATTCGAGATTATTCAAGATTTTTTTTTTTTTTTTTTTACCGATGACGAACGATGCGTAAAAAAAAAAAAAAAATTTTGATCGATGCAGCTGCATCGGTCCAAACCGGTCTGGATCCGGGCCTGATCCTGTAGAACTTTATACCGAAAATGTCCATTCAAAAGTTCGGCATCTTTCTGCATTTTGTTTTGTTGTGCATTGCATAGCCTGTACTTTTCTCGATCCTCGTGTCGTTTTCTGTGTGAACTCAGCTATCAGCAGGAAGCAGCAGCATAAGCTCGCCCCCGACTGACGCTTTCAAAATAAAAGGCAACGCGCAACAGTCATAGAAAGCTAAAAAAAAAACAAAAACGCAGTGTTAAGGGGAGGAACAAAATTGTCGGCGATAATGACCTCAATAATTAACGCAACGTTAGCGCGTTAACGTTGCCCAGCCCTAATTTATATATATATATATATATATATATATATATATATATATAATTTATAATGTATACACACACACAGACGTGGGGAGTAACGGAATACATGTAACGGAGTTACGTAATTAGGATACAAAAAAAAGGTAACTATTCCGCTACAGTTACAGAAAAGACGTATTCAGATTACAGGTATATTTAGTAAAAATGGGGATTACTTCGCAGGATTACAATTTTAATGCATTTTATATTATCCAGGGTTCTAGCTAGTGCAAACTTGCGTTACATTCCGTTACACTATAATTTTGGACCGTTACAATTTTCAATACACCGTCTGTAATCAACCGTTTCTGCAGCGCGACTCCAGTTTGAAGTGTGAAAATTCAGTGGCTCGTGGCTCTTTGATTTGCTGCTCTTCAGAAGCGGCAAGTCCGGTTCTTAACCCCTCTGAAAGCCATTAAAATATCATGAGTCACTTTTGTGTGGATTAAAGTCACTAACTGGGACTCTGGTGTTGTTGCAGTCGAGAAACGAGAATCGTCCTCCGTTTTGTCACAGCTTCAAACGCTGCGCTGCTCTCTGAATTAATAACGCTCAGAATTAATAACTTCAAAACGAATCATCGCTTTAAATAAAATGACACCTCTTACAAACGTTCCAGTACAGACGATAAACTACAATCGACTAAAACGTTTTTTCCTCCCAAAATGAGACGTCTTGCATTCTTTATAAACCTGACCTGCAGCACATCTGCAAGAGCTCAGCTCATAGGTATGGAAAGACATTCATGCCAATAATAATGTCTGAAAGGAAATGTTTTGACAAAAACTAACAGATTTTATTTCTGTTTATGTCCAGAGATCAAGGATCCACCATGTAGAGTTTATTATGTCCAGAGTTTAAGGATCCAGTAACCAATTTCATATTTATTTACTTTAAGACTCAATAAAATGTTGTTCAATTTCAATTTAATCAGCTTATAAAGTGCCAAATTACAACAAAAGCCGTCTCAAGGTGCCTCACACAGAACAGTTCAACATAAACAAATTAAAATAAATAAATAAAAATACGAGGTCTGTCCATAAAGTATAGGTCCTTTTTATTTTTTTCAAAAACTATATGGATTTCATTCATATGTTTTTACATCAGACATGCTTGAACCCTCGTGTGCATGCGTGAGTTTTTCCATGCCTGTCGGTGACGTCATTCGCCTGTGAGCACTCCTTGTGGGAGGAGTCGTCCAGCCCCTCGTCGGAATTCCTTTGTCTGAGAAGTTGCTGAGAGACTGGCCCTTTGTTTGATCAAAATTTTTTCTAAACCTGTGAGACACATCGAAGTGGACACGGTTCGAAAAATTAAGCTGGTTTTCGGTAAAAATTTTAACAGCTGATGAGAGATTTTGAGGTGATACTGTCGCTTTAAGGACTTCCCACGGTGCGAGACATCGCGCAGCGCTCTCAGGTGCCGTGGTCAGCCTGTTTCCACATTTCAAGCTCTATTGATCCAGGACGTCGTGAGAGAACAGAGAAGTTTCAGAAGAAGTCGGTTTCAGCATTTTATCCGGATATTCCACTGTTAAAGGAGATTTTTCTAATGAAAGACGTACGGACGGGTCCGCGCGTCGGGACACAGCCGGCGCGGTGCGGCAGCACAGGAAAACACCTCCGTGTTGATAACCATTTGTAAAATCCAGGCGGCTTTTGATGGCTTTCAGTGGAGTGAGTATATGAGAAATTGTTTAACAGCTGGACATGTTCCAACTTGTCCTTAAGGCTTCCAACGGAGGTGTTTTTCCTGTGGCGGAGTGTCGCGGCGGCTGCGAGCCGACGCTGCAATCCACCTGCACGTCTTTCATTAAAAAAATCTCCTTTAACAGTGGAATATCCGGATAAAATGCTGAAACCGACTTCTTCTGAAACTTCTCTGTTCTCGCACGACGTCCTGGATCAATAGAGCCTGAAATGTGGAGGTTTTCAGCTTGAAACAGGCTGATGATGGCGCCTGAGAGCGCTGCACGACGTCTCGCACCGTGGGAAGTCCTTAAAGTGACAGTATCACCTCAAAATCTCTCATCAGCTGTTAAAAGTTTTACCGAAAACCAGCTTAATTTTTCGAACCGTGTCCACTTCGATGTGTCTCACAGGTTTAGAAAAAATTTTGATCAAACAAAGCACCAGTCTCTCAGCAACTTCTCAGACAAAGGAATTCCGACGAGGGGCTGGACGACTCCTCCCACAAGGAGTGCTCACAGGTGAATGACGTCACCGACAGGCGTGGAAAAACTCACGCATGCGCACGAGGGTTCAAGCATGTCTGACGTAACAACATATGAATAAAATCCATATAGTTTTTGAAAAAAATAAAAAGGACCTATACTTTATGGACAGCCCTCGTAAAAATTCAAATACCTAATTAAAAATAGGTTTTAAGTCTTGACTTAAAAATGTCCGCGGACTCCGGCTGCCTCACTGAGGGCCATGTACTGGCTAACCCAGAATCAGATTGCCCACTCAACAAACTTACCCAGCCTTATGGACATGATGAAGGGACGTGGGCTGTCGTACCTGGCTTTTCCCCTTTGGGTACCCCTAGAATGGCCAATTTTTACCTTGAATTTTCAAAAGCTTCCCCCCCTTCCGCACCCCGGCCGCTTCACTCCCTCGACATTACCACTACGCTAAAATTTTATCCTAGCTCGAACCCTGATATCTGTATATATTTTTTTTTCTTTGAAACGAAAACGTGGACAGCATGACGTCTCCTAACTGGGCAAAATATTGATGAAGTACCCGGATGTTAATGCATTTTCAATGGAGATTTGTGACTGAACACACTCATAAAAATGCTCGCAAAATACGTGTTAAAAAAAAAAATGCCATTTTGACCTGGTTATCGAGCCAGTAAAATTAAATGACATTAAATTATGTCAGGAAAGTATTAAACTTACTCTGACACACACTCATATTCCCAAATATTAGTGTTGATATTTATACGGATCTGCGCTGTTCAAGCTGCTGAGCTGAGGCGTCCTGCTGCAGCTGCTGTTAAACACAGCTCCTAAAACCATTACAATATATATATATATATATATATATATATATATATATATATATATATTTATTTATTTTATTTTTTTTTACACAATTATCCTTTATTGACCGAGTTTCATTCATGAAGTCAGTGGTGTGGGAACACATCTCTATGTGTGGGTGTGACTGTGAGCGGCACAGTGCGGGTCATTATAATCTCATTATTTTAAGGTGCCATTTAAAAAAAAAAATAAAATTAAAAAAAAAATTAAAAAAAAATCCCCAGTCTTGTCGAGCAATTTTAATAACTAACGACAAGTATTTTAACTAGACATTGGTCTAGCAGTGGAAAATATCAACTAGACATAAGTGAAGAGTTAATGGTCCGTGTCATTGGGCGACACAGGTACGGCAGGAAACATACAGCTGTTTATCATTCAAATATCACGGACAAAGTGACAAGAATAACCAAAACCACTTACTTATGGAAGGAAATATTGTCTCCCTTGTTCCTCCATTTGTGGCTTTGCCAACAGGCGCAGCTTTGCGGCATATTCCACCTGTTTCTTGAACTTCTATGCACGCAAATCACTAACTTGCCCGGAATTAAAATGACGACCACGCCTCCTTACTGACAGGATTTACTTAATGGTTTTCATTATGCTTTTGGTCTTATTTTGAAAGTTCCATAAGTGGACTGATATATTAAACATGGTGCGAATGCCATGTGAAAGACTAAAGTAAGATAATTTTATGTTTACTGAACAAAGTAGCAGAATTTTTGTTTGTTTTGTATATTGTTCTGCCACTTTTAATTACAAATTCATCCACCCACCACCTGAGTTTTCATTATCCTTCATTTGTTTGGCATTTTTTGTTGAAAATTTAGCAGGTGAACACTGGGTGTGTTTAAAACAATATTGTGGGTGCTCTTAATTCATAATGTGAAGTAAAACACACTCCTGTGGGTTCACCACCTGCAGAGGGGGCCATGGGGGTTGGGTGCAGAGAGGATTGGGTGGCGGTCGAGGGCGGGTGGCCCGGCGGCCTGGTCCATGCTCACAGCCCCTGGCTGTTGCGACGTGGAATGTCACCTCGCTAGGGGGGAAGGAGCCTGAGCTTGTGCGGGAGGTTGAGAGATACCGACTAGAGATAGTCGGGCTCACCTTCACGCACAGCTTGGGCTCTGGTACCCAACTCCTGGAGAGGGGCTGGATGCTTCATTTTTCTGGCGTTGCCCACGGGGAGAGGCGGAGGATTGGGGTTGCATTGCTTATTGCTCCCCAGCTCAGTCGCCATGTGTTGGAGTTCACTCCGGTGAACGAGAGATTCGTGTCCCTACGCCTTCGGGTCGGGGACAGGTCTCTCACCGTTGTCTCGGCCTATGGGCCAAGCAGCAGTGCAGAGTACCCGACCTTCCTGGAGTCCCTGGGAGGGGTACTAGATAGCGCTCCGGCCGGGGACTCCATTGTTCTCCTGGGGGATTTCAACAACCACATGGGCGGTGACAGTGAGACCTGGAGGGGGGTGATCGGGAAGCACGGCCTCCCCGATCTGAACCTGAGTGGTGTTCAGTTGTTGGACTTCTGTGCTAGTCACCGTTTGTCCATCACAAACATCATGTTCGAGCACAAGGGTGTCCATAAGTGGCACCAGGACACCCTGAGCCGGAGGTCGATGCTCGACTTTGTAGTCATATCATCTGACCTTCGGCCAAGTGTCTCGGACACTCGAGTGAAGAGAGGGGCAGAGCTGTCGACCGATCACCACCTGGTGGTGAGTTGGATCTGCTGGGAGGGGAGGAAGCCGGTCAGACCTGTGAGGCCCAAACGTATCATGAGGGTCTGCTGGGAATGACTGGTGGAACCCTCTATCAGCGAGGTCTTCAACTCCCACCTCCGGGAGAGCTTCTCCCAGATCCTGGGGGAGGTTGGAGACATGGAGTCCGAGTGGACCATGTTCTCCCCCTCCATTGTCGATGCGGCCGCTCATAGCTGTGGTCGCAAGGTCTCTGGTGCCTGTCGCAGCGGCAATCCCCGAACCCGGTGGTGGACACCGGAAGTAAGGGATGCCGTCAAGCTGAAGAAGGAGTCCTACTTATCTTTGTTGGTAGGTGGGACCCCAGAGGCAGCTGACAGGTACCGGCAGGCCAAGCGTGCCGCAGCTCGTGCGGTCGCAGAGGCAAAAACACGGGTCTGGGAGGAGTTCAGGGAGGCTATGGAGGAGGACTATCGTTCGGCCTCGAAGAGATTCTGGCAAACTGTCCGACGCCTCAGGAGGCGGAAGCAGCTCTCCATCAGCACTGTTTACGGGGGGGGGGAGCTGTTGACCCTGACTGGGGATGTTGTCGGGCGGTGGAAGGAGTACTTCGAGGATCTCCTCAATCCCATTGTCACGTCTTACGAAGAGGAAGCAGAGACTGGGGACTCAGAGGCGTACTCATCAAATACCCAGGCCGAAGTAACCGAGGTGGTTAGAAAGCTCCTCGGTGGCAAGGCTCCTGGGGTAGATGAAATCCGTCCTGAGTACCTTAAGTCTCTGGATGTTGTGGGACTGTCTTGGCTGACACGCCTCTGCAACATCGCGTGGCGATCGGGGACAGTGCCTCTGGATTGGCAAACTGGGGTGGTGGTCCCTCTGTTTAAGAAGGGGGACCGGAGGGTGTGTTCCAACTATAGGGGGATCACACTCCTCAGCCTCCCCGGTAAGGTCTATTCCAGAGTACTGGAGAGGAGAATTCGTTTGATGGTCGAACCTCGGATTCAGGAGGAGCAGTGTGGTTTTTGTCCTGGTCGCGTCACACTGGACCAGCTCTACACGCTCCATCGGGTGCTCGAGGGTTCATGGGCGTTCGCCCAACCAGTCCACATGTGTTTTGTGGCTCTGGAGAAGGCGTTTGTCCATGTCCCTCGGGGCACCCTGTGGGGAGTTCTCCGGGAGTACGGGGTCCTTTGCTAAGGGCTATCCGGTCCCTGTACGACCGCAGCAGGAGCTTGGTACACATTGCCTGTAGTGAGTCAAACCTGTTTCCAGTGCACATTGGCCTCCACCAGGGCTGCCCTTTGTCACCGGTTCTGTTCATTATTTTTATGGACAGAATTTCTAGGCGCAGCCAGGGTGTAGAGGGGTCTGGTTTAGGAACCACAGAATCTCGTCTTTGCTGCTTGCGGACGATGTGGTTCTGTTGGCTTCGTCAAATCTGGACCTTCAACGTGCACTGGGGTGGTTTGCAGCTGAGTGTGAAGCGTCCGGGATGAAAATCAGCACCTCCAAATCCGAGGCCATGGTTCTTGACCGGAAAAAGGTGCTTTGCCCTCTTCAGGTAGGTGGAGTGTCGTTGCCTCAAGTGGAGGAGTTTAAGTATCTCAGGGTCTTGTTCAGGAGTGAAGGACGGATGGAGCGTGAGATCGATAGACGGATCGGTGCAGCATCTGCAGTGATGCGGTCGATGTATCGGACCGTCGTGGTGAAGAGAGCTGAGTAGGGGGCAATGCTCTCGATTTACTGATCGATCTACGTTCCGATCCTCACCTATGGTCATGAGATTTGGCTCATGACCGAAAGAACGAGATCGCGAGTACAAGCGGCCAAGATGAGTTTCCTCCGCAGGGTGGCTGGGCGCTCCCTTAGAGATAGGGTGAGGAGCTCGGTCACTCGGGAGGAGCTCGGAGTCGAGCCGCTGCTCCTCCACGTCGAAAGGAGTCAGTTGAGGTGGCTCTTGCATCTTTTCCGGATGCCCCCTGGACGCCTCGCTGGAGAGGTGTTCTGGGCACGTCCCATTGGGAGGAGGCCCCGGGGAAGACCCAGGACACATTGGAGGGACTATGTCTCTCAGCTGGCTTGGGAACGTCTTGGGGTTCCCCCGGAGGAGCTGGGGGAGGTGTGTGTGGATCGGGAGGTCTGGGTGGCTTTGCTTGAGCTGCTGCCTCCGCGACCCGACTCTGGATAAAGCGGAAGAAAATGGATGGATGGATGGATGGAAGTAAAACAGAGCATGCCATGTAAAAGAAACAGTTTTATTTTTGCTTAATAAACTGTACTATGTAGTCAAGACTATTTATATTTAGTTTCTTTTCTCTGTATTAGCATATTTGATATTGGAGTAATCCAGAAGTAATTGAAAGTAATCAAATGACATTACTTTAATATTATGGTACTTGGATTACATTACTGATTACATTTTTCAACAGGTAACTAGTAACTGTATCAGAATACATTTTTAAAGTAACCCTCCCAACCCTGTGTGTGTGTGTATATATATGTGTGTATGTATGTGTATGTACAACCCCCGGCAATAATTATGGAATCACCGGCCTCGGAGGATGTTCATTCAGTTGTTTAATTTTGTAGAAAAAAAGCAGATCACAGACATGACACAAAACTAAAGTCATTTCAAATGGCAACTTTCTGGCTTTAAGAAACTCTATAAGAAATCAGGAAAAATAATTGTGGCAGTCAGTAACAGTTACTTTTTTAGACCAAGCAGAGGGGAAAAAAATATGGACTCACTCAATTCTGAGGAATAAATTATGGAGTTACCCTGTAAATTTTCATCCCCAAAACTAACACCTGCATCAAATCAGATCTGCGCATTAGTCTGCAAATAAAAAGGAGTGATCACACCTTGGAGAGCTGTTGCACCAAGTGGACTGACATGAATCATGGCTCCAACATGAGAGATGTCAATTGAAACAAAGGAGAGGATTATCAAACTCTTAAAAGAGGGTAACTCATCACGCAATGTTGAAAAAGATGTTGGTTGTTCACAGTCAGCTGTGTCAAAACTCTGGACCAAATACAAACAACATGGGAAGGTTGTTAAAGGCAAACATACTGGTAGACCAAGGAAGACATTAAAGCGTCAAGACAGAAAACTTAAAGCAATATGTCTCAAAAATCGAAAATGCACAACAAAACAAATGAGGAACGAATGGGAGGAAACTGGAGTCGTCTGACCGAACTGTAAGAAACCGCCTAAAGGAAATGGGATTTACATAAAGAAAAGCTAAACGAAAGCCATCATTAACACCTAAACAGAAAAAAACAAGGTTACAATGGGCTAAGGAAAAGCAATTGTGGACTGTGGATGACTGGATGAAAGTCATATTCAGTGATGAATCTCGAAACTGCATTGAGCAAGGTGATGATGCTGGAACTTTTGTTTGGTGCCGTTCCAATGAGATTTATAAAGATGACTGCCTGAAGAGAACATGTAAATTTCCACAGTCATTGATTATATGGGGCTGCATGTCAGGTAAAGGCACTGGGGAGATGGCTGTCATTACATCATCAATAAATGCACAAGTTTACGTTGATATTTTGGACACTTTTCTTATCCCATCAATTGAAAGGATGTTTGGGGATGATGAAATCATTTTTCAAGATGATAATGCATCTTGCCATAGAGCAAAAACTGTGAAAACATTCCTTGCAAAAAGACACATAGGGTCAATGTCATGGCCTGCAAATAGTCCGGATCTTAATCCAATTGAAAATCTTTGGAAGTTGAAGAAAATGGTCCATGACAAGGCTCCAACCTGCAAAGCTGATCTGGCAACAGCAATCAGAGAAAGTTGGAGCCAGATTGAAGAGTACTGTTTGTCACTCATTAAGTCCATGCCTCAGAGACTGCAAGCTGTTATAAAAGCCAGAGGTGGTGCAACAAAATACTAGTGATGTGTTGGAGCGTTCTTTTGTTTTTCATGATTCCATAATTTTTTTCATCAGAATTGAGTGATTCCATATTTTTTTCCCTCTGCTTGGTCTAAAAAAGTAACTGTTACTGACTGACACAATTTTTTTTCCTGATTTCTTATAGTGTTTCTTAAAGCCAGAAAGTTGCCATTTGAAATGACTTTAGTTTTGTGTCATGTCTGTGATCTGCTTTGATTTCTACAAAATTAAACAACTGAATGAACATCCTCCGAGGCCGGTGATTCCATAATTTTTGCCAGGGGTTGTAGATGTATATGTGTGTGTGTGTGTGTGTGTGTGTGTATAAAAGGCTATTTTAAACTTTATGACAAAACTGAAGATCAAAGGCATTTTAACTGATTTTTAATTACCTCTCAGGGTCCACGTGCAGTACCATCACCCACACTTGGAGGAATCGCTAGTAAAATGTAAGAGCTTCAACATACACTTATAGTATGAGGCATGAGGCAACTTTATTGTGATTTGGCACCATATAAATGAAAATAAATTTTAAAAAAGTATCAATTAAAAGTAGTCATTATGCAGAATGGCTGTTTTAGAATAAAATTTTTTACTGGATGATAATTAGTGATGCATTGATGTGTTCACAGCAGCAGAACAATAATTTTAAATTATTTTTATATTTTGCTTTACACATTCATTTGTAGCTTGTGAACCAGTGAAGCCTTATTGATCTTATTTATTTCTTTATTTTTGTCTTGTTTGTCTAAACCTACAAACTTCATGCTGATAAGTGTTTTGGATTTAAAAAAAAACCCACACAATATTTGCCTCTCAGATGCAGTGAAGTAGAATTATAAAGAATCAGAAAATAGAAATACTCAACGTTTGTGTGTCAAAGTTGTACTTAAGTGCAGTAGTTGAGTACATGTTCTGTTACTTTCCGGCACTGGTGTTGTGTTGGTGAACTTTTCTGCAGAAAGTTTCAGAATCAAAGAGCACCACAAGTGACTTCACTTCCTGTATTGAAACCCCCCCCCCATGATTAAACATGACTACAGATTAGTGACAGTGAAACACATTTTTAGCCCACGTTGGAATTTTGCAGTTGTAGCTTCGGCGAGTTTAAATGAAATAAAATTAAGTCATCAAACAAGAATAATGAAAACGGTTTCTAAATGTGGGTGGCACGGTGGCTTAGTGGTTAGCACTGTTGCCTCACAGCGAGAAGGTTGTGGGTTCAATTCCCGTGGCCTTTCTGTGTGGAGTTTGCATGTTCTCCTCGTGTTTGCATGGGTTTCCTCCGGGTGCTCCGGTTAACTCCCACATCCAAAGACATGCGGGTTAGGTGGATTGGAATCTTTAAATTGTCCTTAGGTGTGCGTGCGTGTGGGTGTGTCTGTTTATTTGTCTGTTTGTGGCCCTGCGGCAGACTGGTGTCCTGTCCTGGGTGTACCCCGCCTCACGCCCTATGACTGCTGGGATAGGCTCCAGCCCCCCGCGACCCTTAATTGGACTATGCGGTAGCAGATAGATGGATGGATGGTTTCTAAATGTTCAATAATTTACGGTAAAGTGATCAGCATTAAAGATTAAACAAAATTAATATCTTTGCTTTTAAATCAGTTTGTTTGGCTGAACATCAAGTTGATCAATTGATATTTACTGATTTTTGATTTTCTGATTCTCTCCTGTCGTATTTGTGGAAGTATACAGCAAACATAGAAAATAATAAATATTTATTGGTCTGAAAATATGAACATAGGTTTTTTTTTTTTTTTAAGCTTATCTGAAGAAAAAAAAAACACGCTCAAAATATGCTTATGCAGAAACTTTAAGGTGCTTAAGACTTTTTCATGAAGAATTAAGGAGGAGGAACCAATAGCCATCTGTCTGTGCTGGAAGATTTGGGAAGTGACTGTAAAATTGTTTGAACAGCAACTCTTGAACACATGACCTCCAGTAAACATACATAAATAAATTAATAAGCCTGCTACAAGAACAAACCCTAACCCTTAAACTGTTCACTCTGAATTAACTCCTCCAAGCAGATTTCAAGCATCACTAAACACATTTTATGGTTGTTTCAGGGTGATGAAGTGGATTTCCTGTCAGTTTTATGGTTTAGGAAGCAGTTGTTTTGTAACATAAATTTGTTTGTTTTTTGAGTTCACACATTTAAAATGGGCAGAATGCTCCTTTAAAAGATTCCATTCGGTGCATTTCTCTTGTGCACTGTGGTCTTGTGTAACAGCAAGATCTTGTTCCGTCTGGTGATGACATTCCCACACGTTTGTTGTGTAACATTTGATGGGGAGTTTTTACACTTTAGACACCATGTGACAGGAAACCAGGGAGCAGGAAAAACATCTGGCACCTTAGTCATCAAAGGCCTCACATGAAAAGAAGGAAAGGTCAAGAATATCTTAAGGACTGCACACGTCTTAACGTGTTTTTGTTTGTTTGGTGTTTGAAAGGAAAATAAACCCAACAGGTGTGTTACATCTAATCATAGAATCAAACTGACAGGTAAGAAGTGTATAATTAAAAAAAAAAACCCTCCTATTATCTCCCCGTGAAGATGTTGGGTTAGAATCAGTTTCCTTCATGCACATCTTCACATGGTCTTGTAACGTTGTGTGAAGTTTCTTTAAAAATCCACCAACCACTTTAGGTGAAGTTGCACTCAAAAGCTTTGTAATATATTTGGCAGATGAGCTGAAAAAGCACAAGTTTATTCTCTTTAAATTTGGGGGTTATTTTTAAAGGTTCTGGCATTTAAGGACGGAGTTTGTTTATGGCCGTCATGAAATAATGTGATTCCCAGACACACCGATGGTCCGTCACAGAGCCGAACTCATTGAGGTCAAACAACCTGATGATGTGACTCGCGACCACTCCTAGCGACTCTTTAAAATGTGGAAAAGTAATTTAAAACAAGTTGCCCATAACGGCATGGGACAAATTGATTTTTTTTGGGGGGGGGAGACTGTCAGCCCATCTTACTTTCAGTAACCTTGCCGCATATTTTAGAAGCTTTTTTCACCATCTCGTGAGCGATGTGAATATTTCAGGGCATTTGGTACATTTCCTACCTGAAACTGATAGCTCAGTAAAAACATTTTTAAAAAGGCTTTTAAAAATGTCAGAAATGCATGATTTTTTGGATGGCAGAGCTTTGAGCTATTATTCATTTTCTATACCCACTTACTCCAACTTGGGATCACAGGAGGCTGGAGTCTATCCCAGAAGTCCAAGCCGTGAGGCGGGATACACCACGGACAGGAAATTGTTTTTCAAATTGGTCTTGTTTAATCATCTCTGGATAAACATCAAAGCTACTCGAGCTGATGGTCATACTGCTGTTTTTGGACCCCCCCTTTTTTTTTAAAGGTAGAAAATTACAGGAAAGAGTGCAGTGTCTTTCTTTTTGGCTCTTATTATTATTATTAAAGGATGTGGCTGCACATTCCAACACGCTTGGAGTGGCTGCAACGTAACCCAGTACCACCGATTAACAATGTATTACAGTACTATAGATTTGTAAGAGTAAAAAAAGAAGAAAAAAAAAAACACTTAGATAATGTAAAATTGATCTTTTTGTGGAACCCTCATCTTAAAAAGATAATAGAATGGATACAAACATAGAAAATCACTGCATGGTGCTACTGGGTTATTATTACCAGTACTACATTGTTAATACATTGTTTATACTGTTGTGTTCTGTTGTCACCACTCAGTATTACCACTGGTCACGCACAGAAGTAGCCACTACCACTTGGCATACGTATCTTACTCCCTTCAGGCACATCACTAGTTTTAGTTTTTTTTTTTTTTAAGCATTTTTGGATAAATGTCACTCTTACTGACACTCAAGGTCATATTGTTGTTTTTGAACAATTTTTTTTTTAAGGTAGAAGGAATCACATTATTTTATGTTCTCCGTGGTGCTCTCTTTAAAAAAAAAATCAATGTTTTTCAAATTTGGTGTTGGTAAGCATATTTGGATAAAACTTAAGTGTTACTGAGGCTCAAGGTCATCATGCCATTTTCTGTTTTTTTTTTTTTATTTTTTTTTTTTAGTTTTAATCAAAAATCTACAGGAATCACATTTTGCTGCTCTTTTTCTCTCAGCCTCTCCGTTTTAAAATGTATTAAGCTATGTTTTTCAAATTGGTTTTTCGGAAAGTCACCTTCAGACTTCAAAGTTACTGAAGCTCAAGGACATACAGTAGTGTTCAGAATAATAGTAGTGCTATGTGACTGAAAAGATTAAACCAGGTTTTGAGTATATTTCTTATTGTTACATGGGAAGTGGTACAGAGGAGGATTTTCTTTAAAAGAAGACCTGAAAGTTATGGTAAATGGACTGCATTTATATAGCGCTTTTCCATCTGCGTCAGATGCGCAAAGTGTCTTTACAATAATGCCTCACATTCACCCCGATGTCATGGTGCTGCCATACAAGGCGTTCATTACACACAGGGAGCAACTAGGAGATTAAGGACCTTGCCCAAGGGCCCTTAGTGATTTTCCAGTGAGGCTGGGATTTGAACCGAAGATCTTCTGGTCTCAAGCCCAACACCTTAACCATTAGACCATCACCTCCCCTAAGTTCAGCTACAATTTGCCAGAATCTGAGATGCAAGTGTACATTTGATGTTTTGGTGAAAGAAAAAGATCGAAATGAGTGAATGAATCAAATCAAAAATTTTTAAATTCAGGCTTTACAAAATTTTCATGGTCTTCAAATTGAAAACAAATGCCAGTGTATAAAACTCATTTCCTTTCTGCATTACCATATAGGTCTTCAGCTGTGATATGTTAAACGTGTAGAAGCAAATACAAGTTGTTGATGTATATTGACTTGTTGACCTGTTTATGAAACGTGCTGAGGGATCAAAGTACAGAATAGGAATTTATCCCAGTTTTCAACCTGGGATAAACTTATTTTTAGATTTATTTGGGCTGGAGGTCAACCCAGAGACTACAATTTAAAACACTTCAACTTTATGAATAACAACTTAATTGAAAGGAAAGAAAAATTTTAGTTGGTGTTTTCCAGAGTACATACAGCGCTGCTGGAATTACATACAGTGAAATCAAACTACCGTACATTAAATGTGAGAGAGAAAGAGGATTATACATGAGAAAATACAGTAATAGTGGAAACATGGATTAGCCAACTTTTCCAGACTGGAGTCAGAGATGGATTACAATACTGAGCTCACTTAGCCAAGGGAAAAATATTTAAATATTTTGAAAAGGTTAAAGTAGAATTTCTAGTAGAGGACAAGTATCATTTTAGATAAAACATTTTTCATGAAACGGAAATATGAGGTTTTTTTTAACTGTTTCCATGGTTACTAACATTATGATGTTCCAGTTGTCTGTTGGAGCTGAGAGAAAGTTGGAACTTGCAAATAATTTGCAACCAAAATCAAGATGTCACTCCTGACATACAGTAGTGTTCAGAATAATAGTAGTGCTATGTGACTAAAAAGATTAATCCAGGTTTTGAGTATATTTCTTATTGTTACATGGGAAACAAGGTACCAGTAGATTCAGTAGATTCACACAAATCCAACAAGACCAAGCATTCATGATATGCACACTCTTAAGGCTATGAAATTGGGCTACTAGTAAAAAAAAAAAAGTAGAAGAGGGGGTGTTCACAATAATAGTAGTGTGGCATTCAGTCAGTGAGTTTGTCAATTTTGTGGAACAAACAGGTGTGAATCAGGTGTCCCCTATTTAAGGATGAAGCCAGCACCTGTTGAACATGATTTTCTCTTTGAAAGCCTGAGGAAAATGGGACGTTCAAAACATTGTTCAGATAAACAGCATAGTTTGATTAAAAAGTTGATTGGAGAGGGGAAAACTTATATGCAGATGCAAAAAATTATAGGCTGTTCATCTACAATGATCTCCAGTGCTTTAAAATGGACAAAAAAAAAAGAGATGCGTGGAAGAAAAAGGAAAACCAACAAAATGGATAGAAGAATAACCAGAATGGCAAAGGCTCACCCATTGATCAGCTCCAGGATGATCAAAGACAGTCTGGAGTTACCTGTAAGTGCTGTGACAGTTAGAAGACGCCTGTGTGAAGCTAATTTATTTGCAAGAATCCCCCGCAAAGTCCCCCTGTTAAATAAAAGACGTGCAGAAGAGGTTACAATTTGCCAAAGAACACATCAACTGGCCTAAAGAGAAATGGAGGAATATTTTGTGGACTGATGAGAGTAAAATTGTTCTTTTTGGGTCCAAGGGCCGCAGACAGTTTGTGAGATGACCCCCAAACTCTGAATTCAAGCCACAGTTCACAGTGAAGACAGTGAAGCATGGTGGTGCAAGCATCATGATATGGGCATGTTTCTCCTACTATGGTGTTGGGCCTATATACAAGGTCTGTCAATAAAGTATTGTACCTTTTTATTTTTTTCAAATCTATATGGATTTCATTAATATGTTTTTACATCAGACATGCTTGAACCCTCGTGCGCATACGTGAGTTTTTCCACGCCTGTCGGTGACGTCATTCGCCTGTGAGCACGCCTTGGGAAGGAGTGGTCCCGCCCCCTCGTCGGATTTTCATTGTCTGGAAATGGCGGAATGAAATGACTTTTTTTTCCCATCAGAATTTTTTCAGAAGCTGTTAGAGACTGGCACCTGGAAACCTTTCGAAAAATTTATCTGGCTTTCGGTGAAAATTTTACAGGCTTCACAGAGAATAAGGACTTTTACTACAGCTTTCAGGACTGCTTTAAGGACGGCGGTGCGCCGCGCTCAGAGCTGCGACGACGCGGCACAAACCACTGGATCATTTCTAAACTGATGGCTCTGTGGATATGAGACCGTCGTGTGCTCTTTCTCTGGTTATCACAAGAGCTGGACATCAGCCATTTTCTGGCAGATTTCACTTTTAACAAGAGATTTTGTCATGGAAAGCCGCGCGGAGGCTTCGCGCGTCACGACCGATTCGCTGATGAAGCGAGACAAAGGAACACCTCCGTTTCGGAGTGTTAGAGGACAAGTTTGGACATGTCTATCTCGGCTTTCAGTGCTTACCAGTCGAGTGAGTATAAGAGAAATTGTGGAGAGCTGGACATGTCCCAACTTGTTCTCTAACACCCCGAAACGGAGGTGTTCCTTTGTCTCGCTTCATCAGCGAATCGGTCGTGACTCGTGAAGCCTCTGCGCGGCTTTCCATGACAAAATCTCTTGTTAAAAGTGAAATCTGCCAGAAAATGGCTGATGTCCAGCTCTTGTGATAACCAGAGAAAGAGCACACAACAGTCTCGTATCCACAGAGCCATCAGCTTAGAAATGATCCAGTGGTTTGTGCCGCGTTGTTGCAGCTCTGAGCACGGCGCACCGACCGTCCTTAAAGCAGTCCTGAAAGCTGTAGTAAAAGTCCTTATTCTCTGTGAAGCCCGTAAAATTTTCACCGAAAGCCAGATAAATTTTTAGAATGGTTTCCAGGTGCCAGTCTCTAACAGCTTCTGAAAAAATTCTGACGGAAAAAAGTCCTTTTCATTCCACCATTTCCAGACAATGAAAATCCGACGAGGGGGCGGGACCACTCCTTACTAAAGGCGTGCTCACAGGCGAATGACATCACCGACAGGCGTGGAAAAACTCACGCATGCGCACGATGGTTCAAGCATGTCTGACGTAAAAACATATGAATGAAATCCATATAGTTTTAGAAAAAAAAAAAAGGTACGATACTTTATTGACAGACCTCGTATCTCCTACCAGGTATCATGGATCAGTTTGGATATGTCAAAATACTTGAAGAGGTCATGTTGCCTTATGCTGAAGAGGACATGCCCTTGAAATGGGTGTTTCAACAAGACAATGACCCCAAGCACACTAATAAACCAGCAAAATCTTGGTTCCAAACCAAGAAAATTAATGCCTCACAGATGTGAAGAAATCATGAAAAACTGTAGTTATACAACTAAATACTAGTTTAGTGATTCACAGGATTGCTAAAAAAGCAGTTTGAACATAATAGTTTTGCGTTTGTAGCGTCAACAGCAGATGCTACTATTATTGAGAACACCCCCTTTTCTACTTCTTTTTTTTTTACTAATAGCCCAATTTCATAGCCTTAAGAGTGTGCATATCATGAATGCTTGGTCTTGTTGGATTTGTGAGAATCTACTGAATCTACTGATACCTTGTTTCCCATGTAACAATAAGAAATATACTCAAAACCTAGATTAATCTTTTTAGTCACATAGCACTACTATTATTCTGAACACTACTGTATCTGTTGCGGACATGAACGAGCAAAGCTCTTCAGCATCTAACCATATCATTTAGGTCAGTGCTTCTGGAGAGCATTAACATGGCTAAAAACCTTTTCTGTTACTTTAACACGCTGTCTGATGTTCAAATAGCATCATATTCAGTTAAGTTAGAGTACTGTATTGTCCCTTCAGAACACACAAACGTGCATGTTACAAATTAATGTAACAAGAAAGGATATGAATTTCCCACTCAGCATGCTTTAAACTTTATTTTTAAAGACATCATGTACAAAATATAATCTGATTATAGTTTTGCCCAAGAAAAGAAAACACAGACATTTTGAACCACACAAATTGTGACAGATTATATACTGCAGCTTTGTGAAATCGCTGTTCTGCACAGTGAGCAAAGGTGGACTATTTTTAAGCGATTGAAACAGAATGCCACTTCTAGGAGAACTTCTGCTTCTGGATTCAGAAGAAACTCAAAATCAATATGTATCTCATCCGCTTCGCAACCAGGTAAACAACTTTCACATGTTCTGTGTCATATTAAAAGTTCAGATTTAATTTCTCCAAAATGCATAAAAACAATTTGGAAATTTAAACAATTCTTCCGGATCTGTGTAGCAGCAGCGACAGCTTTGTGCACTTCTGGAAGTGATGCTCTATAATACAAGTTCAATTTGCTCCAGGTCTATTGGAAAATGTAGCGACTGAACCAGCACATTATACACTCAGACTGAAGTGACTTCAAAGTAAAATAAACCACACAATTAATTACTTCTTATTTTACCATTTTATTTTAAAATCTAAACTCTGTCATTATTGAGATGAAAGTTTTGTTACTGCCTCACAGATGGCTCTCTGAGGATCTAGACCCACCTACCAGAGTCACCTAGCAACACATCTGCCATCAATCACCTCATCAGCCACAGTATATATACCGTTAATGTCTTACTTAACAGATTATCTTTGATGTTAGTAGTTGTGGTCCTGTTTCTGGCCTTTTAAAGTAACAGCCTTCATCTTTATTGTATTTATTTTTACTGACCCTTTTCTTTAAGCCCTGACCCAGAATGTAAAGATAAGCAAAGTTCATCTGTTAATAGTTATCCAATGAATTGCTAAGCAAAGAGTACACTGGCTACTCTTGGTAATTGTTTCATCAAAAATCGGATGACATTTTTAAACATTTACCTCAGATAGGGAGGGTATCAATTTCAGTGGTAGCTTCTTTTCACAATCAGTCTGATAACCACAAGAGGAAGAACCTGTTGAATCTGTTGTTCTGCTTTTCTGACCTCGATGAAATGCGTCAATCGTACACAATCACAAAATGTGGGATAGTTTAGACATTGAAATTTTTGTGGCGTTTAACATCCAAATTAAATACAGCCTGGTGCAAAACTGGAGGAGTTCTGCTGTTATAGTCAATGTCTACTGGTTAGTGACCAAGACTAGAAATGCAGTTGGGGGGCGGGGACATGGGTCAAAAAGGAATCCATTAAATATGGGTGTGGCTGTACGCCCAGGATACCCCCCCCCCCCCCCCCCCGTCACCAAAATCACCACTACAAAATGGGGCACTTTCCAACATTTTCATAAATTTTTCATTGGTAAGGAAACCCCTCATAAACCTCAATTTAAAAACAGTCCCACAGGATCACATGATTAGAATTTGGGTTCATACAGTTTGTTGTGCCATGGTGCGTTTTAACATAGTTACGAGTGCAGAACCACACACTTAACTTCTTGCGGTGACTGACGAAACATCAGTTTGCAGCGGCCAACTGGGTGTTTTACGGAGAACAAAAGTCCACAAAAAATGATTTTTGATGCATTTTAGTTCTTGATATGGGTTTATTCCCCAAAATTAATTCCTAAGAAGCTTTTGGACAATGAGAAATGTTTTCAAGCAGTTAATGCATAGATGTCATAACTATAGCCATAATAATGTAAAGGACCAGCACTCCGATGCCGATTCCCAGCGCCACATTGTTTAGTGTCTTTGCTGTCTTGCTGCATCTCTCCGCCTTTTCCTGGTCACCTACACTGTTGGCATCCCGGGTCTGAAACAGAGAAACAGGAGGCAGATGGGACAGAGTAAAATTATAGCAATATTTATTTTATGCTCACTAACAAGATCAACAAGCCTCGTTTTCAAACCAGGTATAGGACAAACAGCCAAGATAAACCACCCAGTTAACTGCGGTAGTACAGCTAGCTTGGCTAATGCATGAAAAAGATGTTCAGGAAGGAGAATGTACTCATACTACCTTTACAAAATAACAGTACATAAAGTTATGTTTGTAAGTTCGAGCATGTGGTACTACTTTTATAGTAATATGCTTGTAGTCCACTTGTTAGAGTGTATAATCTGGTCTCGACATTCCAGTCTGATCAAAATTTGATCCACCAACTAACTCTCTGGTTATAAACCCACTTTCCTAACCCCTAGTCTGTGATGTGTGGCTTTAGAATATGTGATTTATGCCTTACCTGAAGACATTTGCTTCTTGCAGCTTTAGTATAAGTGTAGTATAAGTATACTCGTCACCATATGCCAAGTCTGCTTAGATTATTCTGTTTATTTGTTAGTATACACAAACTATACAGATATTTTACGTATAATAGGTGTATACTTTTCAGTATACGCCAGGTATAGAGAATTCTTTTGGTATAAACAACGTATACCTTTAGGTATAATCTGTTAAGTATGTATGTGATAAAATTGTTAAACATAAAAACAAAAAATTCAATTCAAGTTAAAAATGTAACATAACTTTTTTTTTTAAAAAGTTGTCTCAACTTCAGGCCTGAAGAGGTTAAGTTCACTCAACTTTGCATCACAGCTAGTAACTCAGATTTGATTCAGATAGAAATTACCTTTTGAATGAATTAACCTCACAGAGAAAAGCAAGTTGACGTAATGGCACAGTTCCTTAAAAAAAAAAAACTTTCACATGAGGATGTGTTATATTTTTTAGTTGCATTAACTTCACTTTGTAAGTAAGCCCTTGTGACTTCTTGCATTTCACATAGGGTGTCGCAACAGGATCTGTGGTGGACGCTGTGACGTTAAGGACCTTGGTGTCGCAGCATTTTGTTTTGATGGGGGAAAATCCATAACTTTGTGCACTGAAAGAAACCTTTTCAGAGATTCTGTTTATGATAATGTTGTTAAAGGTAAAGTGCCACTGTGTTTTTTAAACTTAAAATAATAAAATGAATTTTCTTTGGCACCACTGAGGGGGAGAAATTCAAGAGATCAGTTGCTATGACCAACATTTTGTAGATTTGGAAATTATTTATAAGAAATCTTATGGAGGTTCACCTAAGATGGGTCACAGGCATGGCTGCAAGCAACTGAATATTTTTTGACTGAACATTTTCCGTGAGTGGACCGACTGTGCGGCAAAGCCGCAAAGTCATCTAGGGGGGTCTGGGGGCATGTCCCCCCCAGAAATTTTGAAAAAAAAAATGGTGCAGTTTGGTGCATTCTGAGTGCAATTTGGACAGTTTTCCTTTGCCTAAAACAGTGCTTTTTGACTCTTATCATACTGCAAAAAATGACTAAAGTGTATTAATTTCATCACAATTTATTTACTATTTTGTATGACAGTATGTGTCTGTAATAAGTTACCATCCACAAATGGAATGACTGTCTGCAATAATTTAACTGACTATAATTTCTGCTTTCATTCTACACAATTAATCAAATCCTAAGTGTGTCTTACAAAATAAATAAATTATTCGAACCTTTATGCTATTATCTGGTAAAATAAATAATACACTTAAAGACACTAAAAGACATAATATTGCCAATGAAAAGTCTTTTTCCCCGTTGTTGAAGCTTATCTCTTCTTCTGCCATGTAGGGCAAATGAAGTTCCTTCAAGTGGCATCCCACTTCCTTGGTCATAAACTCCCACACTTCTGGCAAGTACTGGTCATCAACCCTGTACATCTTCACCTCTCTCCAAAGACTTGGTGTGCGGATGGATGGCATGTGGCCGTAGGCCTTCTCCACATTGAGTAGGTCCACGATACCTACATAATTCAGCATCTCAACCTGCAGTTCTACTGGCAGCAAGTCCATGGCTGTTATTAGATAAAAAATGGAAGTCTATGATGGCATTCTGCATTCATGTCATCTGTGTGGCACTGCTGAGTTTTCTTTTTTAATGTTTTATTTAATTTGGAGATCACTTTTTGGGGGAAATTGTAAATATATTTAGGTATTGTAAATTAACTGCAGTTATATTTACTGTCAATTAAGCAACCACTGAAGATATGTGCACTGGGGTGGGATTTTTACTTCTTCCCACTCCCTTTCGAACTTTCTTGTCATTTTTTGATTTGCTTCTTTTTTGATCTTGTTTATTTATTCATGAGTGTAGAGGTACAGAGAGTACAAAGAAGCTTTGTTCATTTGATTTGCTTATACTGTGAACTGCCATGATACTGGAATTGACAACTAAGTTCGAAAAAAAAAAAAAAAATTGATTGATTGATTGAACCACCAGACCAACTGAATTTTAAATAAAGTCTTGTGAAATACTGTCACCACAATCCAGCACTTAAAAATGCCACAAGTTTTAATATAAATGATAAAAATCATAACCAATGAACACTTTTACAGTATTAGCATTTTATTTTACTTTCATTTTTGAATCGATTAAAGAGTAAAAACTTAATAAATCAGTTGTAAGTACTAAAAGAGGTTTATGTAGAAAGCAATTTAGCCAGAAGGTCGAGAGGGGGAAGTGTTGACTTTTTAAGTACTTGAAAGACACTGGACTCATTGAGAGGATTTAGTACTGTTATAATGGACTGATGCAGCAGGTGGCAGCAGTGCGATGCCTGTATGCACCACTCTGCATTTAATCATTAGTGATTGATCTCTGCTCCCCTGGTTCTCTCCCTCAGCCCCAACCAGTCCCAGCAGAAGACTGCCCCTCCCTGAGCCTGGTTCTGCTGGAGGTTTCTTCCTGTTAAAAGGGAGTTTTTCCTTCCCACTGTAGCCAAGTGCTTGCTCACAGGGGGTCGTTTTGACCGTTGGGGTTTTTACGTAATTATTGTATGGCCTTGCCTTACAATATAAAGCGCCTTGGGGCAACTGTTTGTTGTGATTTGGCGATATATAAATAAAAATTGATTGATTGATTGATTAAGCACAGTAGAAGAAGAGAGGGGTAAGTTAGATTTCATCACCGGGACACACGTTTGGAAAGGAGTGCATTTCATGTCAAAATAAAGCTATAAAGTGTAAAAACGGAAGGAAATCAATTGTAAGGCCTGAAAGGAGTTTCTGTAGGAAGTATTTTAGCAGTAAAGTCCAGTGAGAGGATGAAGTGTTGCCTTTTAAAATACTTGAAAGACACGGGACTCGAGAGGATTTAGGGTTGCTTTAACGGCCTGATACAGTAGGTGGCAGCAGTCCAACAATAAGGATGCCGGCTGCCATTAAACGCCGTAGAAGAAGAGAGGGGTGAGTTTGATTTTCTCATAGGGACACCCGGTTTGATAGGAGCGCGTTTCGTGTCGAAATAAAGCCATAAAATATGTTTTTTTTTTTTTTTAAGTTAGCGGTTTTATACGACATAAACGGAACATGGAAAAAAAATTGGACGGAAATCCATAAATGAAAGTTTTGCTCACGTTTACCTTCAGAAAACAATGAGCGCGGTGACAGAGTCGCTGCCCAGAACACACGACCGCTTCCTGTAATGGCGGTACATTTTAAAGCAAATTCCGTCCTTCTCTCCCGTTTTGTGTCAAAATGAAGCAATAAAATATTTTTTTCAGTTAGCGATTATAAATGACGGAATAAACGGAACCAGAAAAAAAAAAATTGACGGACATCCGTATACAGACGGAGATTTTGCAGCCATGGAGGTCAACTCAAAACTTAATGCATGCGGACACGTGCTTCCTCCTGTAGTGCATTAAGAAGCCTGATTCTGAATGAAGTGGAAACTAATAAATTATGGGGTGGGCTGGAGATAAATAGGGCAACCCTAGAAAATGGGTTCATCATTAGCTTCAACCTAAAGTATGTTAGCAGTTAATTGTTGTGATAGATTACTGCTGACAATTGATTTTTTATTTTATTTTTTTTTATTCTCCGAAATAAAAGTTAAGTTCTACTACATCAGCTGATGTTAATCTCATGCATAGTTATTAGCAGTTAAAATACTTTCATGTAAATACATTTCCATTTAACATTCCATGTAAATTTCACAGTGACTGTTGGAATGTTGCAGTTTTATTCAAATGCTCCCGTGTTTCAAAATACAAGCACCAGTGGGAAAAAACAAAACAAAAAACAATTTAAAACAAAAAACCAGAGGTCTCATTGACATACCAATATTCAGATTTGATGAAAATAATCTTTTTCCAAGCTCAAATCCCTGTAAAGTGCTACTTGATAGCAGCATAGTTACTGATCCTGGTAGATCAACTCAAATCCCAGAGGTGGCACAGGCCACAGCGGGCCCCCTCTGGAGCCGCCTGTGGGTAGGAGGCTGGGACGGAAAAATGGAAAGTGAAAGGGAAGAAAGGAGGGTGAGGAGAGACAGAGAGGCACAGTGAGGGTTTGTGTGGGAGGAGCTGAAGGCATTTACTGGAACAGAAACCTTATTCCAGTAACTCGTGTTCTCTAGACCTTCAAGAAAGAAAGAAAGAAAGAAAAGCTTTTCCCTGAATATGTACCACAACACATCATGTTGGATAAACCTTCTCCATGAACAACTCACAAAACACACACACCAATGATGACATAATTATCCTTATAGATAATTTCTACCCAGTTACAACACCCATAGATAGTTAGGTCCACAAATATTTGGACACATCTATCTTTATTTTAGCTTTTTATGTGCGCATATTGGAGTTGAAAGTGAACCAAGATAATGATCTTGAAGTGGACACTGTCAGCTTGAATTTTGTTTTCTACATACAGTGAGGAAAATAAGTATTTGAACACCCTGTGATTTTGCAAGTTCTCCCACTTAGAAATCGTGGAGGGGTCTGAAATTTTCATCTTAGGTGCATGTCCACTGTGAGAGACATAAAAAAAAAAAAAATCCAGAAATCACAATGTATGATTTTTTAATAATTTATTTGTATGTTACTGCTGTAAATAAGTATTTGAACACCTACCAACCAGCAAGAATTCTCTCTCACAGACCTGTTATTTTTTCTTTAAGAAGCCCTCTTATTCTCCACTCTTTACCTGTATTAATTGCACTTGTTTGAACTTGTTACCTGTATAAAAGACACCTGTTCACACAATCAATCACACTCCAACCTGTCCACCATAGCCAAGACAAAGAGCTGTCTAAGGACACCAGGGACAAAACTGTAGACCTGCACAAGGCTGGGATGGACTACAGGACAACAGGCAAGCAGCTTGGTAGAAGACAACTGTTATGATTATTTATTAGAAAGTGGAAGAAACACAAGATGACTGTCAATCTCCCTCGGTTTGGGATTCCATGCAAGATCTCACTTTGTGGGGTAAGGATGATTCTGAGAAATGCTCAGAAGTACACAGAAGGACCTGGTCAATGACCTGAAGAGAGCTGGGACCACAGTCACAAAGATTACATTAGTAACACATGATGCTGTCATGGTTTAAAATCCTGCAGGGCAGCAAGGTCCCCCTGCTCAAGCCAGCACATGTCCAGGCCCGTTTGAAGTTCACCAGTGACCATCTGGATGATCCAGAGGAGGCATGGGAGAAGGTCATGTGGTCAGATGAGACCAGAATAGAGCTTTTTGGAATCAACTCCACTTACCATGTTTAGAGGATGAGAACAACCCCAAGAAAACCATCCCAACCGTGAAGCATGGGGGTGGAAACATCATACTCTGGGGGTGCTCTTCTGCAAAGGGGACAGGACTGCACTGTATTGAAGGGAGGATGGTTGGGGTCATGTATTGCAAGATTTTGGCAAACAATCTCCTTCCCTCAGTAAGAGCATTGAAGATGGGTCATGGCTGGGTCTTCCAGCATGACAATGACCCCAAACACACAGCCAGGGAAACTAAGGAGGGGCTCCGTAAGAAGCATTTCAAGGTCCTGGAGTGGCCTGGCCAGTCTCCAGACCTGAACTCAATAGAAAATCTTTGGAGGGAGCTGAAACTCTAAACCTGAAAGATTTGGAGAAGATTTGTAAGGAGGAGTGGAGCAAAATCCCTGCTGCAGTGTGTGCAAACCTGGTGAAAATCTACAGGAAATGTTTGACCTCTGTAATTGCAAACAAAGGCTACTGTACCAAATATTAACATTGATTTTCACTGGTGTTCAAATAGTTATTTTCAGCAGTAACACACAAATAAATTATTAAAAAAAAAAAACATACATTATGATTTCCGGATTTTTTTTTTTTTCTTTAGATTATGTCTCTCACAGTGGACATGCACCTAAGGTGAAAATTTCAGACCCCTCCATGATTTCTAAGTGGGAGAACTTGCAAAATTGCAAGGTGTTCAAATACTTATTTTCCTCACTGTAAATTAACAACCTGCATTTCAGTTCTAATTTTTTGAAACATAATTTAAATATAGTCTAAAACCAGCTTAACCGCACACGACAAACCAACCGATCGCGCACTACTAATTAACGCACGATTAACTATGGAATTGATCAGCTGGTCTCTCAATGCTACAGACCTTTTTTTTTTTCCTTGACAAGGAGATCAGTGTTGGGGGACCCTGCGTACCCTGATGGAACCAACCCAGCGGGCTATTCTCTCGACGCCTGAGAGAGATGGAGTGTGACATGTGGCTCCATTCTCTGTGGAAGACGTTGAGGATTCATTCCTATTCGCTTTCATGGTGGGAGGTTTGGTGCTGATTGGTTTGTGTGCTGCCCTGACCCACAGGAATATTAGCAAGACGGCTGCTTCCAGAATTTCGTCCCCTCATCAGTCCGTCATGATTGAGTTGTGGGCAATGCTGTGTAATCTCAGACTGCGTGAACTCTTGAACTCAAAAGCAAAATGGATACAATCTCGGAGCAAATCGCTGCATTGCTAAGGAATATGCTGCTGAGGGCCGGAGAATATTCTTCATAAATTTGTACTCTAGACAGTCAGAGGTGCAGGAAATGGAATTCTGTATCTCTCCGCCTAGCATCAACATGGCAGCCTTATCGGCTCCTGAAGGTCAAATACCCTGCTCTTCCCCCAGAACGATCTATGGCCTTGGTGAAGGAATTCCGCTCCCCCTTCTCATCTACCCCCCGCCCCCGCCTGCTGTTGTCTAGCAACATCAGACTTTACACACACACACACACACACACACACACGGACAGAAATTGATAGAAATTTAACTCATCTGCACACGACGCATGTCTCCCTCCCTCTATCCCTATTACCCCCGTGTCTCTCCACTCCCTCCACCCTGGCTTCCTCCTTGCCACCTTGAAGGCAGCGTAGTTTTTATTGCTGCAGCCTTCAACCCCCAAGCTGGGCGGCACGGGCCCCTCCTGCTGCAGCCTTCACCCACTTTGCCTCAATTTGGATGACGGACTGCTTCAAGTTTAGTGTACATAAACAATGTCAAATATATATGTGTTGTCTTTAATTTTGATGTGTGCCATTATTACGGTAAACAAGTAATAATTGTGGATTAATTGCTGTATCTTGTCTGAGGTAATTGGAGTGTAAACATAATTGCCCTTTTTGGGATCAATAAAGTTGTCTGAAGTCTGAAGTGGGCAGACGTGAAATGTGGCAGGAAATAAATGAATGAACTGCAGATCAAATCACACCAACAACGGAACACATAACCATAAGTGTGCTGTAATGTGCTGACAAGACAAAACACGTGATTTTTTTTTAACTCAACGTATTTCAAACTTTATTTCTGAAAAGAAATTCAGAACATAAACACTTTAATATTTTGGGGATTAAAATAAAAAGTCATTTTATGACAGCCAGTGACAGATAATGTTTTACAAATAGGTGCACGTCATTTCAACATAAAACATGACGTAAATGCTTCCAAAACAGCATACATAACGAGGAAACATCTTTAAACATATGCTGATAAGATGATTAAAAAAAAAATTCAAATAAAAAACAAAACCTCACATAGGCTGAAAATATAGAAGAAATAAATCACAAAACAAATTCCGTACAGAAGAACAACAACAAAAAAAAAAAAGTAATTTGATCCCTTTAGGTGTTGATTTATATGAGCATCAGTAATTTGTTCCCTTAATACATGAGACTGTCTAACAGGTGAATTGGAGCCTCCAAAACCAGGCACATTCTGCTTTTGTAAACTGCACACATCATCATGCATTTTACTTCCTGAAATAATGAAAACTGAAATGTGAATTATGTGGAAAAACTGATCCACTGATATTGTGTGGGACCAAACGTTGAATATAAATCCGTCAATAGTGGCGTACCAAAGCAAAGACAACAACTATGTAGATGATGACGAGGATTATCATGCCAATCCCAAGTCCCAAGGCCACGTGATTCAGCGTCCGCGCCATTCTGCTGCTCCGCTCTGCATTCAACCGGTCACCTGAAAGGTTGGCTTCTCGGGCCTGAAAGAAAGATTTTTTAAAATTTTTTTTTTTACAAAGTATTACTGATTGTAAAGTAAGAAGAAGGAGAGAGAAGAAAAACATTCTTTCAAAAAGAGAAGAAAAACATTCTTTCAGGTGCAAAGTACCATTTCAGAATTAAACAGGTCATATTGTAGAAAATCTGCTGTTATCTACCTTTTATAATTATGTTTGGTTGGACTTTAATTGGTAAACAATACACAGGGCTTCCCTAACAGTAATATTATTTGAACGTCATTTCATTTTGATAAAAATAGAAAAGGGCCATATTTCTCATTTTTTACAGGTCAGTCTGCAGGAGTCCACTTTATGGAGTGCACGTGTTCCTATGTGGACAAAGGAGGAATGAAAAAGCATCTATACACATCCTGAGTTTAACATCTTTATATGTGATAATTTGTTCTTTCTCTAAAATATTTGCTAAATTGCATCAGTTGATTGGGAGAATCAGGTGTCAGAACTCTGCTTGTTATGTGGCACCGCCTACATTAGGTTCTGTCCTGGTCACTACATTTGGACTTGGATACATTTATCTTTGCCCTGTTGAAAACTGCACATCTATTAAACAAAACAAAACAAAACTAGAGTGCCCAGGGCCCTGTGGGTTACCAGCTCAATTAAAGCCCAAGGAAAAATGTACATTTCCAGCATAAAAATTAAAAACTAATGAATCTACGCAAATAATTTTGGGATGGGAACAATGTCAATGACCAATATTGTTCCCTTGTTAAATTAAAAGAAAAGTCACTGGACAGCTTTTGAGAAAATTGGGTCCAAATACCCAAAATGGCTGTTTTCGGCATAATAATGGCTGCCATTTCCAAACAAATCTATGACTATAATTTTTTGACGTGAAATATGTCAGCAACCCATATTACACTCTTGACAAATTAGAAAAAAGTTACAGTTTTTGAGAAAATTACCTTTAAGTGCTCAAAATGGCGATGTTCGGCATAAAAATAACTGCCATTTCCAAACAAATGAATCTACAAATATGATTTTTAGACGGGAACAGTGTCAAAGATCCATATGATGTCCTTGCTGAAATTAGAAAAAGTTAGACAGTTTTTGAGCTATCGCAAAAATGGACGCCGCTGACGCCTACGACTATGACGGATGCCGCACAACGACAACCCACAAAAATTTATATATCATCACCTTCCTAAAATTTTAGGAAAGTGACGATATGCACTTTCAGGTATGAATATCAGTTCTATGCTTTAATTTTGTCTGTTCCAACATCTGATTTGTCCTGTTTGATCATCAGTCACTATGATCCACATGGTCACAAGCTGAAGCACTTTTATTTGATTGTTGCATAGTTTGTGGAAGAAAATGTACACTGCAATCTGAGTAGCAAACATTGTGACACATGTAGTTCCTTAGCCTCACCATCTACAGTAAGTAATCATATTTAGAAAGTGCGCAAACAAGCCAATCACTCTCCGAATGTGAAGCACAAATCTGCCCTCGAGTGGTTCCAGTATGGAGCACAACAGTAGGGACACAATAGCTGTAGATCATGTCATTAATTAATAAATGTTTTTAGTGATTTAATTAAGCAATAAGAAACTTATTTACAAATTAATACATTAATCTACAAAAAAGTTATTAGCTAGCAATTCTTGACATTTTACTCGTCCAGAAAAATTGAGAAAATTTGTTTTAAATACAGCACTTTCAGGATAAATACATTCCAAAGTAGTTTTTAATTAGGGCTGCCAGAAAACATTTAGTCTGACAATCAACTAGTCACCGATTATTTTTGCAGATTATTATTAGTCGACCAATCCGATCATACGTAAATTGCGGTTTATCGCACCAGCATGCAGCTATTATTTACTTTATGAGGTGTGCATGTTGTTGGCTTGGTAACAAAGTCGTCCATAGATGAGGAATGTCTTTTTTAGCACTTTAACGTAGCATTCTGAAACATTAGCATTATCACATTTTCCTATTCAAACATGACTTTGCTGTTATAACGTTACAGCAAACACATAACATATGTGTGCGAAGGCTAATGAAATCATCATCATCGTTAATGTTAACGTTTACACCTTTCAATATAAGCAGCTCACTATAGACGTTTATGTTAGCGGCTAACTAGCCTGTTATCTTACCAGAACGACTGTCCCTCTTCATCAGAATCAGCCACAACGTGTTTCCTTCTCAGATGCTCCTGCTTCGCCGTTGTACTGCCGTAGAAGGTAAGTTCTGCCTTGCAGATTTTGCACTGCGTGTTTTTTCTTTAATTTGGTTAAAACGCTCCCAAATTTTTGAACTCCGGTGACATCACAGCTGACCCGGATTACCACTAATGCACAATACAAAAATGCAGCAGAAGATGCAGCAGCAGTTTTGAGAGAAAAATAAAGTGTAACAAAAATGGAAACAAAGACGTAAATGATGCCGTCGATTATTAAATTAGTCACCAATGGTTTTGATAGTCAACGTAATCATGACTAGTCGACTAATCATGGCAGCCCTACATACAGTATCAGTTTAGCACAAAACACCAAAGTTTAAAGAACATTACATAATAAAACATAACGCAATGCTAAAATACCCTCAGCCGTATGAACCCTGTGTTCTTTATTAATTTGCAATTGTTTAATTAATTATTAAGATCCTGTTGCCTTACATACAATTTGTACTTGTTCAATAAAGCCCCTCTATTAATCAATCAAAAACAATATTAACGTTTTAACAGCATCTGCAGGAGGGCTTGCTTGTGTATGTACACGAGCTTTTGATAAAAGTGGAAGTTATGGAAATCAAGGAATATTTGTAGATCCCCCTCTGTGCATTTGCTGATATTGAGACAAATTTAACTGCATAGTAAGTTAGCGTTGAGTTAGCAGATGTTAGCATGCATGCTAACACTGCAAAATGTGTTATCAGGTTACAAAAAGAGTGTTTTCAGAAGTTCTTGCTAGCTTTTACATAATATTTGACAAAAAGGACATAGTTACACACACACAAAAATGAGTTTTGCACCTAGCTACCAGCCTGTGACGTCACCATGCTAACATCCGCAAAATAAGTTCAGAGGCGTTATTATGTAAAAAAAAAAAAAACACGGCATTTTTGGTTCTAGAAGTGTTTATTTCTCTGTAGATTTTACATAATATATGACAAAGAGGATATATTTACACACAAACAAAACAGAGTTTTGCAGCTAGCTACCAGCCTGACGTCACCATGCTAACATCCGCAAAATAAGTTCAGAGGTGTTATTAGGTTCCAAAAATGTCTTTTTCAGTTTTAGAAGTGATTATTTCTCACTAGATTTACATAATATATGACAGACGTGCATATAAACACAAAGCAAAGCGGTTTTGAAGAGACCAGCCACTGACGTCACGGTGCAGCTCTACTCTGAATGGCTGTTATCCCCCGCCAATCAAAAACAAAGCAGAAGAGATTCAATCAGAATGTAACCTTTTAACTTCTTAAAACAGGCCAAGGTTAGCCATATTTGAACTTGTCCTAG